>NC_052671.1:12994434-13173082 GCF_016802725.1 Solenopsis invicta
GATAACATAAAAATTTAGAATTTTGAAACGTAAACTCTACGATAAATGAATAAAATGTACGTGTCAATATAAATGTTAATTTTACTAAAGAAATATGCTTTCACATTGTTTCCAAATTATGTTAAATTACAATTATGTTGCATTATATTCTTTGTATCTTTTGATATTTGTGACATTTTCTAACATACTTGTCTTGTGTTAAATTGAACTTTGGGTGGGCCATTTGTGGAATATGTGAAATGTGTTAAATTAAAATTTTTTTGTATAAACTATATAATTTATTTAAAATATTTTAGAGAGAAAAAATAAGGAACAAATTATGTCTCGCGTATTAGAAAGGACGCATTTTGCGGCACGATAATTCATTCTAAAATGAGGAAGTCTTTCTCTATTTCTATTCCCTTTTTAATCGGATACTTGTGGCATTGTGTGGAGCCGCTTCACAATTCTAACTTGAAGAAGTAAATACTATCAAATTTTAAAAAGAGAAAAAACGACTTTGGTGTCGCTTGCCGATACAGTCAATCCCAAAGAACGAAGAGCTGTCGAAAGCAGGTTTGGAATTTCATTATGTAAAACGAGCTTTGGCAGAGCGGCGCCTGCGATCGTTTATACCGATTGGATTTTAATCCGGAGACAGGAATATCGATTATTTCTTTTACAGCTTCAACGTCGCGAAAAATCTGCTCTGTGCCCACGTAGAAAATAAGGAATTTCATAAATATCTATTCGCAGCATATTTGTCGATGATGTTGACGACTCAATGCATATTTAATGCAAAAAATACTTAATCCCTCGTCGCGACGGGGAGAAAGAGAAAGAAATAACGAGGGAGAAAGAGAGATGAGAGAAAAGAAAGGTAAATGAGAATGCCAAGGGTAAACTTTCCAACGTCATTGACCACGGCTGATTACTCAGTCTGGACGTCGCGAGCGAGAGACACATCCAGCTGGATTCCGAAGTACGAGACTATCCAGGAATGCACACCAACGTACGATCGTTCACGCACCAAGGTCGATCGATCGACGCGACGATAACAGTATCACGGGGAGAGACGAAGAACCGTTCAAGGTTCTCGAGGTGTCTCCTCCGTGAAAGCGGTGTGTCTGTCGCGATAAGGAGGAATCCTCTCCAAAAGAGGAACGCGACGATCGTTCGTGCTGCCATCGAAGGATTTAATCTGAAGGAGATTATCGCTAAGCGGCGCGCGATCGCGTCGCTTTTACGATTTAAGCTCGTAATATAAAGCCGAGCTTCTCGCAACTTATCGACTAAATCTCCCGGATGGAAATCTCGAAGGAAGCTGCATAAACCGACGTTAGCGAACGCACCATCTGAGAACGTCGGCAGATAGGATGATGAGGGGGATAATCTTAAAGAGAAAACTTTACTAGTTTTTACTTCAATTTGAGAGAAGTTTGTCAAAATCGAATTTGTGACGTTTATCATAGCAGTTTGTGAGGAACAATTTACCTGTTGCGTGAAACATTTCATGTAACTATACCCTTGAAAAACGTTTGAAAGGTTTAAAAAAACATTTATATTATTACGAATTGGTATTTAATAATATTTAACAATATTTGTCTGGGTGGAAAAAAATTTAGGCTTATGCTAAACAATCACTAATAAAGATATCAAGTATTTAATATAATAATGATATTAGAGACAAATTATATAATCAAATACTAATTTTCTAAATTAAAAAAAAATCTATTTATATAAAAAATAAATATCTTACTTTTTCAGAATTTTTATTAAATGTATTTAATCTTTGCAATTAAATTTTAAATAATTAGTAATTGGGAATTAGGTTAATGAGAGTCAGCGCGGATAAAAGTGCGCAATCGTATTATAATATTATACGAATTATTTATTTATCTTCGAATTACAAACGAACATTTCGACTCGTTTTGGGGTCATTTTCAGCGTAGAAATATACGCTGAAAGAGTAAACGATTTTGATGACGGCTAGAATTGTTTACTGTGTTCATTTGTAATTCGTAGATAAATAAATAATTTGTATAATATTAACACGATTACGCACTTTTACCCGCGCTAACTCTCGTTAACCTAATTCTCAATTACTAATTTCAAATTTTGAGAGTCCTGATTTAATTTCAGTTATTTTTAAATTTTAAATCAAAAGACGCGATAGCATCTTGCACGAAATATATCTTTTCTAAAATATATCCTTTTTTATCTGGCTTCTCGCATCTTCTTTTACAGTTTCATTGACATTTTAATTGCCAAAGATTTTGTAAACTTTAATTTTATATGTTTGCTCGCTGCTATTAAACGTCAAGTTATTAGCGTTATCATATTACTAATGAAAATAAAGAGGAAGCTTAAGCACACCGTTGTGAATTCAACGGTGCTCTGGGATAACATTGAGGATGATGGTTCCGCAGGACTAAATCCATAGCCTCGATAGTAGAAGCACGACGGGGCCATTTGCACTTCCGCGAAACGGATTAATCTTGAAGACGTTGTCGAAGGGACCGGTTCACGCTTTCACGACATCAATAGCATGAATGGGGGAGACCCTGAACCGAGCCGGAAGCGCAAGATGTTATGGCAGACGACGCGAAAGAGTGGTATTATGGCAATTGATGACTTCGTAAAGTGTTGTACGATTTAACGTCATATTTCTATTTTATTTTGCATGATATCGCACTTTCTATTATGTTCTACAGAAAGTAAGACTCTGACAGATGTTCTATATGAAACTTGATACCTTTGTTAGCGATCGTTTAGTATAAGCCTTGTATTTTTACAAATTTATATTAAATCCTGCAAATTTGCTACCTGCATTTTTGCTACCCACCTAGATAAATATTGTTAAATATTATTAAATATAAATTTGTAATATTATAAATGTTTTTTTTTAATTAAAAAAAATTTTTTTGAAACGTTAGTAATTAAAGAATGTGTTCAAACAAAATTCTAAAAAATATTTACTTTCGAAAAATCTTTAATGTTAAATACGTGGAACTAATTATTTACAAAATATTTTATATTTTTTTAGTTTGGATCACCTTTTATTGTTAATTTTTATACAATCTCCCATTTCAAACGTACAAATAAATAAAATAAAAATTTATATATTCTTGTACTTTCTATGATAAAACGAACAAATCACGCGATGAGTCTATCATTCGCTAACGGTACAATTAATTCCTTGGCACTAGACTTCATCCATTTATCGCGAAGATGGATCAGATGGAGCTTCACACGCGGGTTATTGGTACGTCAACGAAAGTTTTATTGATTAAAATAACATCACTATTATAGGTTGCGGACATGAGATAACCTTTCCAACACAGCATTTCCATGAATGTCGGTATGCTAATCGCTAGAGCAGGGAACGAAGCAGCCGAGGAGCGGAATGACTTGAAGAGCCGGCGAGCTCGCTTGCTCGTCTCTCTGAAGTCTCATTTTAGCGGATACTCGTGATCCGACCGGCTCCGTCTCGCTGGAGGGCGGCGGGAAAATTACATTACGAAAAAGCAGGGATGAAAGAAAATACGATTACGTGTAGGTTTTCAATGCGAAACGCGCGGAAAGCTGCGCCTTAAATATAAAGTTACGTCTTTCGAAAAAAAAAAAATTAGAGACAGTTATAGGGTTGGTTAATGTCGAATGAATCTGAAACATTTGTGAGACTTAGTGCGCGGTTGCATTAGAGATAAATGTAACAATCCGTAGAATACAAATGTCAAGATAAACGTTCTTTATTTTCTAGACGAGAATTCTTCACGAAAAAAAAGCGACTTGTAAGCTAGTTGAGTAGAAATATTTAAAAAATACTAGTAACGCAAAAAGCATTTGCAAACCTTTGAAAACGTGAACTGCTAATGTGTTTCAATAAACTGATTATTGTGTCAGTAACTGGTGATATTTCATCAATTAATTATTTCATCAGTTTACTGCATCAGTAACTAGTGATATTTCCGAAAAAAAAACATCACCCAGCGAATGAAAATAAATTCTAATAAATTAAAAATTGCAATTTATTTTAACTTATTCGATTTTGCACTTTCAAGTTCCGCAGTATTTTTGGATTCGAATGGACTCAAATGGATTGAAAGATGACGTGCGCTATTCATCATTTTAAATTTAGCAAACGAAAATAAATTTAAATGAATTAAAAATTGCAATTTATTTTAATCCGAATTCGCGTTTTAGAGTCCCGGAGTATTTTTGGATTCAAATGAACTCAAATGGATTGAAATGTGCAATTCGCCACTGTGAACTCGAATGGATTCACGTCCCATGATACTATTTTTGGATTCAAATGAATTGAAGTAAGAAATGAGCTTTTCATTATTTTGAATTTGAGTAGATTCATGCGCGATTATATTATTTTTGGATTCAAATGGATTCGAAAAATTTGAAGCGTCAATTTGAAAATATCGAAATGAATTTATTTCTAATTATTTCTAACTTCAATTCACTTTCATTTGCTGAGCAGTTACTGATGTAATAATTAATTTATTGAAACATTTTATCAATTTTTTTTTTTCTAAACTAATTCGACTGCTACAATAGTCCATCATTCGTATGAATCCAAATGCTCCAAATGCAACGAGCGTGATCTCAGATTCGAAGATTCAAAAGGTATTCGTAGGTGAACAAGAAGCAACGTGAGCGAATGTTGATGTGGAACGAGCAGAACGGTTGACCGTGCCGGACATTACTGTATGTATGGCCCGGCTCGTTACAACAAGTGGAACCATTAGAGATCGCGCAGTGCGATTTCTCTGAAGCGGAACGGCCGTACACAACCGACGAGGCGGAAGACGATAGTTCACGTTAATAGTTTCCAAAATCGACCCGCGCGGCGTGACGCGTCCGGCGCGGGCGCGCTGGCAAAATGTAAAATGACCATGATTTACGGGCCTCTCGCGCACTTTCCTCTACCTATATGGTGTCTCGGAGAGTCATGTTTATATTAGCTGGTGATAAGTGACACGCCGGTATGCCCGCTCATTTTGCAGGCGTAAACGTGAGTTACGGCGCTTCGCCGTGCTTCCTGAGCGCACGCCGATCATTCGCGCACTGACCTTTCGAGAACGTATCTGAATACCGGCCACCCTAGATACTTATCGTGGCCGTACACGCACCGGGAACGAGCCCCATTCTGAGTTCCGAGCAGGCTTGTTGCATGAGAGACGGAAATAAAGGGAGAGAGAGAGAGAGAGAGTCATGCACGAATGATTAAAGATGATTATTCCGTGTATTGTTTTAATTTTTTCGATACGGCGCATAGTCGAACTATGTACGTAGAAAAATATTTGGTAAAGAAATGCGTGTCGAGTTTCAGTTCTCATAAACTTTCCTTTATGATTTATTTTGTAAACTTGTTATTTATCTAACAAAGCGGTAGATGGTGGTAACTCGTTTTGCGGAATATACAATGTTCGCTAGATAATTGGCAATGGAACATTTATTAGCTATTGTTGTCAAAGTTTTTCATTGTAAATCATTGAATGAACATTACATTTTACAAAACGATTTGTTTCTGCTATTGTTTAATTAGACAAATAAAAAAATTAAAGGAATTATTAAGGAAAGTTTACAAGAACTGAAATTATTATATCTTGGCTTGTTTATCTCCATAAATACAATAAAAGGTATGAAATATAATTCTAATTGTGATTTAATTTTAATGAAACATATTAAAAATCGCTGCATTAAAGAATAAGAGAACTATAATAAACGAAATTAAAACCCAACATTTATAAGAAATTAAATTCAAATATATAATACATTAATAATAAACAAAAATAATAAAAATGTAAAAAATTAATAACAAAAAGTAAACAAAAATAATCTATTAAGTTACAAAATACTTGTTTCGATTATATGTGAATAAACATTTAATTTTAGCTCTTTTTACGTTTTGATCCAGTGTGGTGTGTCGCATGTCGTTGATTTTCAATTTTTAGAGAAAACATCGATGACTCTATAACAGTGAAATGCAGCATATAAGACAAATCATACTGAAGTATGCATTTATTATTTATGCGGTTTTATATGTTGTGTGAATGCAATCGAGAATATATTTATCTAAATAATTTTTTAAGACACTGAAAGTAATTATTAAGTGAAAACCTTTTCTTTATTTAACAGTAATATGAATTATTACTCACGACAAACGTGTTAACAATAGAAATCTTATTCCGGCGGCAGCAACGAGAAAGAATAAGAGTATAGTTTAAGTTGACAGACAATTCTGAATAGACTCTTAATCCTGGATTAGATTCCGCGTGAAAACGGCGCAAGCGGCACAGCTCCTGTACCGCCAACGCGATAATCCGACAATTCTCGTTTCCGATTCTGGCGATCAGGTTAACGTAGAATATTCACCAGAATAGCGAGCCCCTAGAATAGCTGTCTAAAGATAGGGAGAGATCTATTGTACGCGGACATCATATAGCTGTTTTCTTCGTTCTCCCTCCGCTTAACATGGATTTCACCGCGCAGCCATGCGCATGCAGTGTCTTTTCCAGCTTAGATCTTACCAGTGAGCCAGAGATAGGAGACAAACGAATTGGTTTCTTAGCATTACAATCTAAAGGAATATGCCAAGAGATGGCGAATGAGATATGAGACACTTGCGTGCCAGTGAAGGATTGTCAAGAGAAATTGTAGTCGTTATTAATGCAAATTCTACATGTAGAATGTCTTACAACAAACGCGTCTTCGTGTACTTCTTTTTCCTATAATTCTAACATTTTTAGAATTTAAATTGTACCATTCAAAGTTACGAAAAATAGATTAAATTATACTATACTATACTGTACTGTACAGGAGCAAACAATACAATGTAATAAATCTATTGCAAAATAAACATATATATAATGACATTAATTTCTTACTTGAAAAATGTTCATAGGTAAGTACACATAAAAAGATTAATTAAAAAGATAAAATTGACAGTGTCGAAATAATTAATAATCAAAAAACATGTAGCAGTTGTAAACATTCATCAAGGTATATTCGTAACAGTGTATTTACAATCGAAATTGTATTTGATCGCAATTATGTCCACATTTTGAAATTATTATAATATAAATCTTACATAGAAATACGGATAAGATTAAAATTGTATTAGGCACAAAAGTTAATGTAAAACAAAGTTTTAATTCATTATTAAACATATACGAAAATAAAATTATTAAGCAAAAGTGTAAAATTAATTTAATTTAATTTTTTATTTTTATTATAGTAAACTTTAAGGGCAAAATTATATTTGAGTCTATTTTGATTGCTACACTTAGTCGTTTCTAAATGTCCGAAGATTCGTAAAAGACAGAACCTCATAAGACAGAATGATATTATCACTCTGTTATGAAGTCGTTTTTAAGAATCTTCCTTACATGTTCATAGAATCTTTTTTTCATAAAATAAGTCAAGGGATATTTCTTTAAATTCTTTTACATTTATTTAGGGATCACCTCATTTATATGTATAAGAAAAATTAGAACATTACAGCGTTTATGTTTTTTTTTTCTACGTTTCGTTCCTATTCTACTAAAATCATTATCAAACCAATGTAACATTAACTTTACAGAATCGCGTGCAAGAAGTATCTTTCAGGTACTTGTCTTACGTAATTTGTTGTGTAACAAGATAATAATATGTGGTACTAAAAAACATAGTTGACGACCTTATTTAACGAGTATTATATTTAATTGTCCAACTTTCAAACAACCTTTATTTCATCATTGCATGTTTATTCTTAGAACTGCGAAGATTGCTCAAGGCTTTTCTTTAATATAGAAATCACAAATCATTAAATCTATTTGCTTTGCACGACTATAATCTATTAAAATACGATTATTAAATTAATCCTTATTTATTTTTACACATGTATACGTATTTCATTAAAAATATATCAAACATATGAGAAAATCAATACGAATCTTGCCTAATAATTTTTAGGTGAATTTTTATCACATTCAGCTCACGTGAACTGCACGCTGCATATTCGCTGTATTTTAAAACGTTATACAAATATTTAAATATTGTAGAAAGTAAAAATATTTTATTAACGTAACACAATATAATTTTTAATAATATTTTAATAACGTAACAATATAATTTTTAATATAATGCAGACCTAAATTAAAATTTGCAATTCGAGGTTCTATTCTCAGCTATGGACTCTTCTTCCACAGACATTTATTTTGAGCTTGACTGTGAAAATTATAACGTAATGATACTAAAACTTGAATAATATTCAAGTTGATCGAGACTGTCTAATAATAAAGTTGCGTTAGGTCGCGATTCGTACATGTAAATTAGCTGCGGAAGCAAAAACAGGTGGCACTAATTTTGTGAAAAGTTAGTTTCCAGCGCGCAATACCGTTGCAATAACGGTGACGATCGATTTTACAATGGTATATCCAAGAATCCTAGCTCGAACGATTTCCACGCGGTATCGTGACTGCCGCGCGATTGCCGCTTTCATCTCCGACGTCCGGCGTCTCGCGGCGAGAGTTGCATAACGAATTTATAGGTAACGAAAGGGCCGGTAACGAGGGAACAAACGACTCCTTGTCTCCGGAGACAAGTCGCGCGGATACGAAACAACCGTTACGGCGATTTAGGTGTCGAAAGTCGGACGTCGTTTCCAACCAACGTCAGCCGCGGAGACGGCGGCAATTCATATACCCGGCGGCGACGACGGCGGTCGTCGCAACAAGAAACGCGGTAATCCTTGAACCACGCCGCCGTGATGCCTCTAATCACTGTTTATGACATTTCTAATGACAACGCCGCGTGACCAATAAACCGTGTCGCGGCCTCTCCGTGACACACGTCCGCGGAATTGTAATCTGGCACTGCCGATCGAACTGGCTCGCGCACGTTCGCGGTTGATTAAGCCATTCGTCGCGCAGTTCAAGTTAAACGGTGCTAAATGATAAGATCTGGTGGATAACGAGAGGATAAGACATTTTTTTCAAAATTTTGATAATGTGGTTTCTTTACGATTTCTTTATCGAAAATGTTTCCTTTTTTTCTAACTCTTGTAAACAAACTGGAAGATATTCTCATTCCTTCCAGATCGGTTTATTGGCTGACAGTAATTGTCTCTCATTTACGGAATTATTAAAAAATTATAATTTTATTATTTAAAAAAGACCCGGTACGATATGTAGATATAAAATTATTCCTAAGTTCACTGTTAAATTCGAATTGTCCAGTTTGAGTTATTTTTTAATTATTCCTATTTAGAAATAATTAAATACGTTTATTTAAATCAAACAATGGTGTTATACAATTTAACTCAAAAAATATATTAATTTTGCTTAAATTTAGTTTATCTATTAGAAGCGTACACAACATACATTTATTATCACCGTTTTGAAAATAAATAATTCAACCACAGAAATGGGTTGATTAAATGCAATTGTTTAATCACACATTTTATGTTAAAACAATAAATTTCGACACATATAAAACTTAAACATAACAAAATTGTTATTCAACTCCAAGGATTAGTTTAAATTTGATCCTTTGACATTTAACAAAGCTGTATTCGCCTTGCTAACGAATAGCTAAATAAAATACATGAGCATCGTCAGCATTAGCTTGCACGAAATATTGGCGAGTCCAATTTAAGTCAAACGCTAATCATGAAGATATGTATCCGCAGCAATAAAATTTTTATTGGGCGATTGTATTTTAATTGCGCGCCATGAATCTAAGCAACGGGCTCGCTCGAGAACGATCGAACAAGCGATTCGCGTCAATGTGCTGTGCCGACGACAGTGTCGACGATTAAGAATTATGTGAATCGTGTCCCCCGTTAATTTTCGTGGACCGTCCCGCGAAGCAGATGGTAATTTATGCTGGGAACGGAAATTTAAACGAGACGTTGCCTCGTACATACACCACCGGCGATACAATTAGCTCTCGGCGAGCGAGTTGTGAAAGGGGATAAGGATCAACTTTGTCCCATGGCTACTCATCAACTCTGGAAAACAATGAAACGTCAGTCTCATTTAATTAATATACTTTAATCGGCGAATCTCAACGTAAAATAATTAGGATTCCTTAATTGCGTTATTTTTGTTTCATTTCGCGTTGTCATTTTAGTGATAGATTGAGGTGCATTGTTTTTAAAATACCAGAATCACGAATCCATAATTCATGCGCCTCAATCTATATCGTTAGAATGACTGCGCAAAGTGAACCGAAAATAATACCACGAAATTTATCATTCGAGTTAAATTGTTAATTCAACAAATTCTACGTTTTCCTCTGAACGCGCTCGAAAATAATTTAAATCCGTTGAGATATTTACATTTTAATCGTCGCATGTTTCGCATTTTGAATAATGAGATTCGTTTTGCGCACATTACTGTTAATTTCAGCCCTTTGTGCATGACATAAGTTTTTCGTTGCTCGGTATTATCAACACACGATACGATTTACGAGAAGGATATATGACTACAATTGATTACACATGGTTGTCGTAAATCACGCGGGTTATTATTTTACGATGAGCGTAATTTTGTTGCGATTATTGGTTGTAAATTGCAGCCGGCGACGCGCGACTCTCGAGAGACGGAATGTTAATGCTCGTATAATTATGATAACATGTACCATGGTTTTATGTTGCTCCTTTTATCTTCACAAGTTATTTGCGTTTTATGATTTGCACAGGAAAACCACGCGCAGAGAAGGTGTCATTCCCGTAGTATTCAAGTAATACCTGTTATCTTCAATATGTAATAATAAATCAATTTTATTTATTACTTCCCTTTTGTCCTGCAATTTTCGGGATATTAATTGTTAAGCTCAAGGTATAATAACTGCACCAGCAGTGACATCACCCTCAATTTTCAATAAACCCTTGATATAAATTAAAGAGAAATTAATGGCCTTCATTTGAGAAAGTGGAAACTCGTAAAGATAATCGTATTGTTGTTTATTCATGTGCCTATGCTAAGTATCCCGGATAACCTAACTAAACGTGCGGTCGCGTGAGTATTTATTAGCTCTTCTCTCTAGCTTCAAAAAAAAATTTATTCTCATCAGTTCTCAAGGGAGGCTTAAGGTATACTTTCTTGAAAGTATACCTCGATGGCAATCCATTTGTCGAGGCGCGTTTGATTGATTTTATAAATCCTCCGAAATGACCTATGAAGATTCTCTCCGTCCTACGTGTGGCAATCGCGGAGGGCTCTTTAATATCTCGCACGCGCATACCTTACGCAAGATTAGGCCGTAAACTTGGGATAAGACTGGAATGCATTCATCTCGATGCCACAGTCTTCTTTTACGATACACTGTAAAAAGATTTGGTAAATTTTACATGTAATAGATGTAAAAATTACACCAATAGTCTCGTAAATATAAAAAAAGTCATGTAATTTTATAGAATTTATGTAGTTCCACAAAATATATCTAGATTTGCTTTTATCGAGTAAATATATCTCATTTTATATGGAAAACGTATATGACAGAATATTTTAAATATTATATGTATTATTCAAACTTTTTTACATAATATAACAATATCCCATACAATCGCTGTGTAATGCGATCAGCATTCACCGTGCGTCAAAACTCTGCTTAGTTTCACTGCAGGCACAGTAGTCATTCTCTTATTTAAAAAGTATAATAATAATCATTATTTGAATTATAATAATAAACTGCAAGACGCATTGTTACGTCATTTCTATAATTTTCCATACATAGTGTAAATTTACTTCTGCAATCTGCTTAATTACAAATTACAAAATTAATTTTATTCTTTTATGCTGCAAATTTACAGAACGCGTGAAATTTTACATCTATTATAGTGGGTAATTTTGAGAAAGTTTTTTTGCAGTGTGTATAATACACATCACATACGTGCAATCTGTCCTACTATCAAATTTATTTTTAATGAAATTTTTAATATATGTTAAAATTAATTTCTCTCACAGAGGAAATTTCAATGCGTGTCATCATCCTTTGCAACTTTTTCATGTATAATATTTTTGTAATCAACTCGCAAATTAAAATTCTGTGCACAAATTTGTTTAAATCTGATAAAAGAATAATTCCACCGTCTATCTGCATCACTGAAATTTAGTTTATGAAAATCTTTTATTTTTATTTATAATTATAAAATTTATTGATTTTTCTTGATACTTTTTCTATAGAAAAAATTTTAAATTAATTAAGACAGAATTTTAAGCAAAAATTTAATTTAATTTGATAAAAATGGGACACACTGTACGTCTGATTTTATTAATTATATATTTTACGCAAGATATTTCTCAATTATTCACATTTCTCGATACTTATCGTCTGATAAAATGATAAAATTTTCAATTAAATGAGATACAAGCACAAACGAGTTGAACATAATTATGATAATATGTTTTGGCGATTTGATCTTAAATGATTAAATTCGAAAAATCAGTTTTTTAATTCCTATAATTAAGGTCGTCCAAAAATTTCGCTTATTTTCAATTTGCTGATAATCGCGTGCACTTCCGCTGCATTAGTATACTCCTCGTGTCTCGCTCGTGGGAATGAACCGCTTTTATCCCGCTCAAGATCTTCCGTTTATCGAGTTGCAGTCAATGGCCAAGGTCCTTTTATAGGCGCCATGTAAAGTCGGCGTTTTATCTTAATTTCAGGTAGCGGATCGTCACGCCTGTTTGGCTATCTCCATCATTTTCCGGGTCGCCTATCTACGTTGTTTCTTAATAGAATGAGCATATCTCTAAGGCACGGAACGGCATAACAAGATATGCAGTCGACAGTAAATTCGAACACTATGCACTAATGCGAGCGGATTGACGCGAGCGGATCTGACACGGCCAACTTGATTAAAGTTCTCATTCATCCGATCTCTAGTTATGCTTTGACGTGACATTTTCTCCATTAATTAATTAGTCATACCATTTATATGAATTAAATAATTTTTATATTGAAAACTCTATAAGTATATAAGATATCTCATTTTAATTTATACGCTTAATTAAAAAAAGCTAACGATCTATTTAAAGAAAATAAAGATTAAAATCTTAGGGATATCTCCAGTTAGAGAAAATGTTTTCCTATAAACAAACAGTTAAGGAGATAATCGCGTAGAAAGATTATAATAGGTCACCTTGTATAGATATATACAGTTATGTCAACTTTCACACGCTCGATGGAGTTGGACAATAATTTCTCGTATTCAAAAGTATACCAATAATGATATTTAAGACATGATAGTATCGTGATAAATTAATAAATTTTTTTAACTAAATTGAGTTAAAGTTGATGTTATTTATAATTAATTGACTCACATTAAAAGTTATTTCAATAAAAAATTAACTCGGTTAATTTGCATTATTCTAAATAACAAAACAATTATAATATAAATTATGAAATAATTTTTCTATTTTTTTCATAATTTAAGTTTATGTGAAATATAGAAGAAATATTGTTTTTTATATATAGACTATCAAGTATATATAGACTAGATTCTATTACTTTCGTTGCATGATTAAGAAAGAAATAAAAAAAAAAAAAAAATGAAGAACTCGAATTTATCTGTTAAATTTCACCTAAATTTATGTTTGCTTCAAATTGTGCGTGGCCAGATTATACTCTCAGGTAAAAGCCCACCTTCCAAAAATTTCAATTTTATGCTATGTTGGGGTATCGCGTAAGTGCCATGAATAAAGAAATTGTACAAAATTACTCTTTAAATAACATTCATATATTTTCGAATACGAGAAATTATTGTCCAACTTCATCTAGTATGTGAAAGTTGACATAACTGTATCTAATATATCTAAACAGGGTAACCTCTTATAATTTTTCTATGCGACTATCTCCTTAACTGTTCGTTTATACTAAGATATAGGGAGGTTTTTTTCTATTACAGATAGAAATATCCCTGAGATTTCAACTTTTATTTTCTTTATACAGATTGATAGCTTTTTAAATAAAATGTATAGATTAAAATAAAATATCTTACATATTTATAAAATTGTCAATTTAAAAATTATTTAATTTTATTAAAATTCTCAATGTATAAAATTCTCTTCAATACTAATCTTCAAATATTTTTGGCTGATAGAATCTCTAAAAAATATATAAAATATAATATAGGGATAAATGTAACACAAACATAGATAATATAATATAAATAAATTTTTAGAAAGAATTTTACACAGCGTGTATTTGTTCACTAATAAATTGAAATAAACGTAAATTATTATCAAGCAAAAAAAAACTGAACCGATAAACTTGAATTTTTTTATTTTTCTTTCTGATCTTGCAACTAAAGTAGGATGGGTGAGTTTGGATACCCAAATTACGAATTGTGCTATCATAAATCAGGATCGGTATTGATTGCATAAATTGGTGATAAGATATTGAAATGTCGGACACCTGATGTTAATTTTTTATTAACTTATGTGACTGACAATAATATAATCGTACAATTTTATATTTTGACTTTTTATATTTTCATAAAAGGTTTACTGTAGAATAGTTTACATTATTATTGTATATATAAGGTATCCGATAATCGCTTCTAAATTTTGCAAAATGGCACAAAGTTTTTCGGTGAGAATTTTGCAATTCTCCCCTGCGTCCATTTTCAATTTTCTCACAAATCCATTTCAACAAAGTTACGCTTGGTTCCGTTAACTAACGCCTGTTTGTTGCATTTACAGCGTGTGACTGTCATCCTATCGGAGCTTCTGGAAAGACCTGTAACCAGAGCAGCGGCCAGTGTCCCTGCAAAGACGGCGTAACCGGTATTACTTGCAACAGATGCGCCAGAGGCTACCAACAGAGCAGATCGCATATTGCGCCTTGCATCAGTAAGTACACGCCCACGCGTGCGTTCACCGTGCTTGATACCCGGTTTCATTGCCGCGTTCACCTTTTATTTCGATTTCGTTTCCGCCGGCGCTCGTCACCCCCCTCGAGCAACCGAGCTCGTTTTGTACGAGCTACGCCAGGCACGCCGGCACAACGGGGAAGACGAAGATTCCGACTGCAGAGATAATAAGAGAAATGCATCTTTCCGTAAGATAATGTTGTAATGAATTCAGACAAATTTTGAGAAACGATAGATCGTCGTAGGAAGCGGATTTTGTGCGAATTTCTTACATTTCTGGAAACCGTCTGGATTCTATCGCAATATTTCAGAAACTTACTGGGAGCGCGAACTACGGGGGACGACTAAAAAAAAAAAAAAAATGCAAGAGAAAAGTATCGCAAGTCTTCAGACGTCGACGCGATTTATCGTTATCGGTATATTCGCGTGCACTCCGCGCTACAAAAACGCGCAACGTTGTTTGACCGGCAAGAGAGTGCAAAAAGTCTCTCGCCAAGCCGATTTCACTTCACGTTCGATCTTTCAGCTCGCTACCAGGGTGGCAAGAAGGTCGGGGAAAATAAAAAAAAGGAGACACCGGAGCCGCTCGACCACACCCGTACTGCCCTCGAGAATGATCGATCGATCGATCGGGAGGAACACGCGACGATCTCGACGCCGGATCTCCTCGCGCTTGTCCAATTAGGCGAAATTTGCGAAAACGTGTGTGCGACCATCGGATCGGGGCCCACCCTCCGCTTCCGCCGCCGCGGACGGCTTTTAGTTTCAAATCGAGTTTCAATCAAGAACCTGTGTTCGTGTCACGAAAGATTACATCGTTGCCCGCCTCTGAGTACCTCGAAGACACGGCGCTTGGGAATTTCATCACGCGTAAAAGCCTCACGCGATAAATATAAGACGAATTAAAATAATACCGCGGTTGTTTGCGCTGCGAGCGAAGCACTCGGATTCCGTGGTCTTGCCTCCAATTAAAAATATCACGGATATAAAGTAACGAGCGTTTTTAAAATGTGCTCAAGAGGATCCTCCATTAGAGGATCTTCCCTTAATCTGTTTGTTAATAATTTACATGGTTCCGGGAAGAGTAAATACTTTTCGTAATTTCTGCGCAAGAGAGAGTAACAATTATCGATCCGGCCGCGAAGTTCTTGGCACGAACACCTGCGGGATTAACTCAGCCTTCCCATTCAGGCTCGTTCCTATCATTTATCTCGCGTATTTCTGCAGAGATACCCAGGGTCGTGCAGACGCAGGGCACGGCTGGCGAGGAGAGCGGCGAGCATGAGGACGACGACGACGAGCGTGGATACGATGGACGAGCTGGTAAGTAAGTGCAAAGTAAACTCAGGAGGTGCGTTATACACTGAGCAAATGAACAACGAACAGCGTACGCGAATCTTCAGACGTTCATTTTGTTCATGCGTTTTCGCTCGAGTTGGCACCGTGCCTTCGCTGCCTTCGGCTAGATTTCGCGTATTCGTTGCATACCTTCTACGGATTCAATTACATGTGGCTTTGTGAAGTGGAGTGCAGCTATTGGCCGTATCACGTGGCCTTTTCAAGTGGATAGAATTAAATTATTCACTTAATTGTAATTAGTAATTAATTAATAGTATCTTGCAAAGTGGAAGCTGTAAAAAATATTCCTTCAGAGAAATTTTCGCGTTTTGCGAAATCTTTCTTGATTATCTTTCTCTTTAAATAATAAATTTTAAGATGCGCTTTTCCGAAGGATGCATTAATTATTGTAACTGTGATAATTTAGAAGAATATAGAACCACTGCACCAATCAGTGAACAAATAAAAAATGGAGCAACTTAATGCAGTGACATTTTTTGAGCACAAAGTAATATTTCAATCAGGTCTGTCTGAAAACTAAAACTAAGGAATATCAATTAATTTGCAATTTATTATTGTGAAATCTTACTAAATTATTTTCAGATCTGTATTTCAATAAAATTGTTCTTTCTGTGTACAAGTATTAAAATTTCCAACTATTATGTATATGTATATCTTTTACACACATATCCCTTTAATCGCAACTTTAATCGCAATAAATCGTTTTGGTTCGTGACAAGTTTGTTCAGTGTATACGCACTTCCACACGCGACTATGTTTACGTTTAAATATGCTTCCAACTACTTGGCATTCCGAGCATTATACTATGATGCCACGTCTAGTGACACACTGGGCGATATAAAAATCACTGGCGAACGACGGAACGTAAGAATATAAGATGAATGGGTGAGCAAGGAAGAAGTAATAACATCTCGTGTCTCGAGAGGCAAGCAATGTTAACGTAGGTCGGCATTCTAATGTCACGTATTCAACACTAAATGTCCTTGTCCTATTCTGACAAAGGAATTTTGTGAAGTGTCAAATTCTAACTTTAATAAAATTTTGTGTGTGTACACACACACACACACACACACACACACACACACACACACAGACACAAAATCATTCTTAATGTGAAGCAGTTTTCAGGTTTTTTTTGTTATATCACCAAAACCATTCAAGATATCAGAAAACGTTCTGTACAAAAGTTTTCCAATAATATTACCTCTATTCATCCACGTCAATAATATAAAACAAATATTTATATAAATAACTACCTTATTTTAAAAAAGTATTTTGCATATTTTTAAATAAAATATTTTAAAAATAATTATTTTACTTCATATGAAATTCCACCCAAAAATTTATTTACGTTTATATTGTGTTATTCATATGTTACATTTTATTCCCTAGTGTGATACAATAATAATAAATGTAATTGTTTCTGTCAATTATAATAAAATACTTTGTATATTTTTTTAAATATAACAATTATTTATGTCTGACTTGATTTAGAGTGTGAAAATTGACATAACAATATATATTATACCTAGATATAATACATATTATATATATATATATATATACGTCATAAACAATGTATGCTATAATAACAGCATATGTTATAATAATATCAATTTTTCTCTCACCTCTATTATCAATTACAATGTAATTAGTAGTTGGCGGTCAACCGCACATGTATGAGATATAAGTGAATAAGAAATGCTGTGAAGAAGAGAGTGTATTGCATTTATTTTTTAGATACTCTCTATCAGTTGAAAAAACTGCAGAGTATTATTAAATAAAATTTAATTTTGAAAATTTTAATTATATATTTATATTTAATGAAATTAAATATTTTCTAAATTGAAAACTATTTAATATACTTTATTTTAATCTGTACGTTTACCTAAAAAAGACTGATTTATTTATAAAAAATAAAAGTTAAAAGTTAAAATTTTAGGGATATTTTTACTTTAAATAAAACGTCTCGCTAAAAACAAATAGTTGAGTAGATAACCACATAGAAAGATTGTAATAGGTATATGTATGTACTGTTATGTTTACATCTTGTAAATGAATCCTATTATGTCAACTTTCACACACTAGATGGAGTTGGATAATAAATTTCTCGTATTTGAAAATACACGAATAATGGTATTTTAAAGGTAGCTTGGTACGATATCTTTCTCATATAACATCTATCATAATTATATTATTAAATTATAAATAACTTTAAGTATGTTCTGCTATTAAATATCTCAACTTCTTATTTTTGGAAGGTGGGAATTTACAGAGATTGTATTTTACTCACCCACAAGTTGAAATAAACATAAATTATCAGGCAAAAAGTAATTCCGATAAACTTAAGTTTATTTTCAAAATAATAAGAAATAGCCGAGATTAGCCGAGCTAATATACATCGCACTTTCTCTCTAGTATATATATTAAAAATTAGAAAAATTACAAATTGATAAAATGAAGTTATGAAATCGAAACGTTTTGATTTTAAATGCAGTCATTCTCAGTGTGCTGATTGAAATAATTATCACAAGTAATGAACGTTGGAACAAAATTCAAATGCAAATTTAAAGTTATCGTACGTAGAGATAGTAATAATATTGCCAGAACAATATTTGGATATAAAAAGACAGTGTAGTACATGTTAAAGTATGATAATATGAGTGAGTCTCTAAGATTTTTAAAAGGTAATTTTCTTCGGACAGACAGAATAATTTTCAAAATTACTGTGTCTGTCCAATATCCGATGTTTTAGTACCTTACTATCAATTTGTAACACCGATCCTGATTTATGACAGCACAATTCGAAATTTTGGCATCCAGGAAATCTCATCTATGCCACTTTAATTGCATAGTCAAGAAGAAATCTAAAAAATGAAAAAGTCGTTCTTATTGGTTCAGTCTCTTTCGCTTAGATAAGAATTTGTTTATTTCAATTTACTCGTAGACAGATATACGTAAAATTCGTTTTGTTACAAAACAATGAAAATATATGTTACGATATCAAAATATTCTAAAATTAATTTACATGCACTTTTCAAGGTAAGTGCAACTATGAGAAATTTGCACTTTGTAATTGAGAGTTATTATAAACAAAATAGAAACAACTAAACAGTGAGTATTTGTTATATTTTAAAATAGGTTGCTAATGATACTCTTCAAATGCAATCCACGTTCTCGTTGCATTAGTATTTCATATCTGTATCATTTTCATGACTTTAAGAATTAAACATTACTTTTCGAAAAAAACTGAAAAGCAAATATATTATACAAAATTCTACGATATTTTATTCAGTATTATTAGAAACATGTCCAAAGTAAAGTGAAAAATTCTTATCGAAATAAAAAATAAAGCTCTTACTCGAAAGTTTTTGACTTTACGAGTAGCATCAATATCGAAGTTACATGTCGATATGTTGAAGAGAAGATAGAGCTTCTATTTCGTAACTTTATAGTAATATCTTCGCGAGAAATCGTCAGCAAAAAGATTTAGAATTTGTCTTCGAAATTTGAGTTTGTAATGACAAACTGCTGAACTTTCGACACGCACCGCATCCGAGTAGACTTACGATCGAGACTGAGTCTGCGCGTGCTCGCGTTATTATTTCCGCAAATTTAACAGAGATCAGGGTGGAAGGAAGTCGATCTGGATACGAGCTTCGTCGCCACGTGGTAGAACGGAATGCGGACCGCTATATTAATTTAAGCCGACAGAGTGAGCAAGAGGGAGAAAGAGGGTTGGCAACGTCTAGCCGCTCGGTCGCAGCCTCTCAACCACCCCTAATGGCTTAATTAAAACTACCCTTGCTTGCGGCCCGTCCGTTTACTACGGCATTTTCACTCGCGTAGACGATGCACGATTTTCAGCGGCGAGCTGTTCTTAATCGCTCGAACAAGTGAGCGAATCCTTTGCTTCAGATGTCGATCAATCTCGATAAATTTGGTTCCCAAGACTCGCGATATTTTCTCAAATATTGAAATCGAACAGAGAAAGCAATACGGAACTCACGAATTTTTATATCGATGCGTATAAAATATACTTTACTCAAGCTTCTAAACAATAACAGAAGATTGGCGAAACTCCCTTAAAAATTCGACTGATGTACTTATACAGTTTTTATGGGATTTAAGATCTATATTTAAGATCTATATCATGAGTTGCTCTATTACATTCTGGATGTTCAACACTATAGTATTTTTGTTATTTACGTTCATAGAAAAATCATGATATAGTTATTTTGTAACTAATTTAAGAACTAGTAGAACTATTACAAGTGGAGATAAAAAATTATTTGGAATTGATTATAGACGGGGGCACAAATTTTTGAACATAAGTGTCTTCTAATGTATTTATTAATATTCCTTATTTAAAAGAATTATAATGAGGCAAACAATTATGAATAAATATATATATATAAAAGAAAAGGAAATTATACTTTGTTATGATATAAAAACTTAAAAATATTTTTCAAATTAAAAATTTTTGAATTATAAACCTTTATACGAAAACTAGTGCAATTTCGGCAACCTTATCTTATATATCTAATTTCTATCCAAACAACTTAGTTTTGCATTGTAAACTTGTAAACTTACTTTACTTATAAAAAAAACATTTACATTTTAATCTATTTTTTTTAATTCTAGTGTGCATAAAAATATATATATTTAGATGTCTTATTTAAAAATTACACAGTACCTGATAAAACTAAAAATTTATTATAAGCTTTAAATTCTATTTTAATATATTATGAGGAGTTGCTCGGAATGAATGTTTAAAAAGTATCAGTATTAAAGATACGTATATTTAAGGAGAAGGAAAAATTAAATACTAGCTTAAACCCTAGATGCCGTCGACGTACACTAACGTAGTTACTGTTCTGGAACTTTAACGAGATAGCTTAATCTCCTAATTTAGTGTCCTCCCCATCTGACACTGTCTTAAAGACGTTACAGAGAGTATCTTTCGATCTTATATTAAAAAAAAAATGGTTTCTACCTACGTTTAAAACTGGTTTAATTTGCATTCAAATTAGTTTCTTATGTCACTGATTGTAGCTCTTAGATAAAAATGTAGAGTTCGAAATAATACATTCCTTGACCAAAATATGAAAAATTTTGGATATAATTAGTTTTCCTGATTTAACTATTCTGGATTATTTTCAGATCAGAGTTAAAAAAATTTATTGATAAACATTTGTATGTAGATTATTTTCATCTTCTTTAAATATCCCTTATAATTTTTTTTTTTTTATATCTTATAATCGTATTAAATTTGTCGTTCGGAAAGATTTTAGCACCTCAATGTCACGATTATATAGAATTCAATGACGTAGAGTCCATTTGTATACAGTGCGATAGAAATCAGAGTAAACAGGCTTTCACTCGACAACGCTGTTACAATAATCAGATAAGATGTTGATTTTATACTTGTAAAACTGTAGTGACAATGCGTCTCGCGTTCATGGCGGATCGAGCGATTTTTCCAGGTTGAAAACTGGCGGCATGAAAAGCGAGAGGCTCTTGTAGTTGTCGTCCCTCTCAAGCTCTCTCGTTGCATCGAATGCACGCGTTTCTACCCACGCGTGCTCCATATGCAGAGCGCAGATTACGCCTCGACGCTCCCTGCATTTTGAACGCGAGTGAAATATTGACGCGCGAAGAGGCGCGATCTCGAGTTTGCACCCGGAGCCAAATACACCCCGCGGACGGTATGATACTAATTATCAGATATTGCGATCGCCGAGAAAATGATTCTTGTTTAAACAATCTTTGCTTTATGATCTTTGAATTGAAGATAAGAGCGTTTGATACAATTAAGAATTTATAGGCGACAATTTGTCTCTTTATCGTGAAGGCAAGCAACATTTTTCAGTATTGATATTGCATAAGCTCTAAGTTCGAAGATTAAGATGTTAAAAGAGATATTCATCACATAATTCGTAAATGTTCTTCATTCTCAACACTTTATTGCAAACCGTGTTAAGCTTAAATAAATTATTTGGATACAGATAACACAAATTGAACGTATCTTAGATAAAATAAAAATAATTTAATTTTAAATCTATCTAGATAAAAGATAAAATTATGTATCATTTTATCTAATTTTAAGCTTATGTCGCTATTGAGCAAAACAATTTAAAATATAAGAGAACAAAATATTTAAATATTTATTTTTAAATCGTTATCTCTTAAAAATAAGAATTTTTCGAATAATTTAATTTGACAAAAAATGTCCCTCTTTTGATTTGAATCAATATATAAATAAAGATCAGAATTGAAAAATTTAGAATGAATGTATAAGTTATATTATAGTGACTCGTAAACTCCTCGTAAGCTTTTGGACTTATAATTTTGAAAACATTTTTATACTGCACTATTTTTTGATTTGCAATCCGTTGTTATCATTTAAAACACATTTTCTTATTAGGATAAATGGTAACTGAGGTCTCGCGAAGAATAATACTTCATACTCGTTCTATTAACTTAGATAATGTGACAAAGTTAACATTACTTTCGTCAAGGAAAAATACGGAAGTGTTGTCCTTCAATTTTGAGCTTTTATTACGTCGTAAGTAGTACAGATTAAAATAAGGGACACGTATCTTTTTATACGGGTTTATTTTCATTTTTAAGGATGAAACTCCTCTTTTGAAGGAAATCGATATTTTTCTTTCAAAGCGAATATCGTTGAAACTGTAAGAGATAGAGAAAAATGTTTCAAATAAAAATTGAATGGCTTGAAAAGTACTTTATATCAGTAATAAAAAATGTTTTTAATTAAACAAAATTGTTTTATTACTATTATAAAGTACTCTTCAAGAGTCATTCAACTTTCATTTAGAACATTTTTTCAACGATATTTGCTTTGAAAAAAAATATCGATTTTCTTCAAAATCGGGTATTTCATCCCTTAAAAGTGAAAACGGACACGTCTAAAAAAATATGTGTTCCTTATTTTGATCCGTACTACAACATATTGAAGGTTCGTCAAAATTGAAAGACACTTTTGTACCATTCCTTGTAAAATAAAGATAGAGATATACATTCTAATAGCATAGTCTCCATAAAGCTAAGATTTCTAGATAATTACGCATACAAATAACGGTAAATACTACATCCAGGTTAATAAAATGCTTCGATCGACGTTAGGTGCTCACTTTTCGCCAATCCTGGGACATTCGGTGATCCAAACTCTCGCGCTAACTGGTCTACATATTGGGGCGGAATTATCGCGCTCGGGTTCGACTTTGTTCGCTTGATTTTTGCTATTACGTTCGTGGTTTCTTTACGAGACGCATAGAAGTTTCGCCGCCTACGCGGCGCGCATAATTTCGCTTGTAGATTACGCGGCGACGTCACCTACCCCGCTCGCGCAGGAGTGAAATATCGACGCGGCAAGGCAAGTAGTATTCGTAATCGAATTTACACCTGGCGAGTGTCGCGTCGAGTGGCACTGTCGCTGTAAATTCTTGCGGGGAAACTGCCGCGGGGACGGCCCGCGTAAATTATCTGCCGTAATAGGCCTCCTGGAAATACCCTTCCTTCTCTCTTTCTCCTCCTCCCCTCTCGCGAAATCACGATCTCATGACTCTACATTTCGATAACGTCGCGATAAGTCGCCGCAAGTCAACGTTCTTGTATAGCGGGTGTCTCGAACGCAGATAACGCAAGGAGAGAGATAACTGAGAAAATGATGGTCACTTTAATGAAGAAACTTTGATAGTTACGTAGGTGTTTGGCATCGTAGATTAACCTCCTGAGGACCGGCAAATTTTTCGACGACTTTTACAGTTTTAGACTTGGAATTTTGTTGACCATGTCATTGCATCGATCTACGAAAAAGACAGCGCCGCTCCAAAACCGATATATCGGCTTCCGATTCGGAAGGGTGTACACATTTTTTTTTTGTATTCAAACTAAATATTATTATATATATTTCTAGAATAACTATTTAATAGCGTGTGCAATAAAAAAGAATTGTAAAATTATTATACCGAAATGTGAGATGTATAATAATAAAAAATATTATATGAAGTTACGACAATTTATTTTGTAATAAATAATGTATAATTGCATATGAATACAAAATAAAAAATACAATTCATTTACGTCGTCTAAAGCCGATGTATTGGCTTCTAATTGTCATAATTAGTTAATATCGTGAATTGACCTATTTTTCAGTTTATTGTTGTAACATTTTTAAGTGGGATTTATATTTTGATAAAAAATTAAGTTTTGGCTTAATTGCCACAAGATTTTATGAAAATAGAAAGATGTGAAGAAGACTAGTTTCAAATCGAGTTTTTGCTAAAGAAAAATGAAGCTTTAACAAGTCTGTTTGACGATGGTGGGAATCATCTGGTAGATCTGGGGCATCTTGTGTAACGAGCCGATTTTAGATTAAATCGCGTTGGACGGCAGAATGTTAAAAAACGCTGGGCCGAACCGGTCATCAGCCGACTCGCGCTTATATCCGTTTGTATCTCAAAAAAAAAAAAAAACGAACGATCAAGATTAAGCCGATTCTTGATTTTCACGTCTTCGAAATTTCATTAGGAGTCGAGAACTTCGCCGATCACGCTTCGCTCTCGTCGCGTGCAGGTTTCAGACTTCATTACCAGTTTCATTCTCGCGCACTTCTTCTCTCGTTACCTCGCCCGACGGCAAAGTGGGGCTGATCTTTTTATTTTTCCAATATTCCTGCTACTTTAACTTCTCAATTTAGCGCAGTTCGATCTACAGGGAATCTGTACTGCTACATAACTATCTTATATTACGTTATCGTACTATCGTAGAAAGTCGGCGAGCGTAGAAAGAGAGATAAGAGAATGTCAGAAAATATCAAAACTTGCAAAGATATTCGTAAAGAAGTTTTTGCTTGATATCTGGAAAGTAATGAGAATTACTTTATTGACTTGCAGAATAATAAAATAACATTATAATAATTATACAAAGTGTTTCAGAAATAGGTGGAAAACTTTAAGAGCATATTCTACTTGCTGTAAGGCTGAAAAAGTTGTAAACATGTATTAAATATCTGCAAACGTTTCTTTTCTATGTTACAAATTTCTATGTTACATTTTTTTTTTATTTATCACAGACTTTGATACATCTTATTAAAGAAATTGCTACACTGAAAGAAGAAATATCTCAAAACAAAAAAAATTTTACTTGACATAGAAATATTATTTACTCGATGGATCCTAATACTTATTTACTTACAGTAAAGTAAAAAAAAATTGCTTAACTGAAATATTTATGTAAATAAATAAAGAATAATTTTTAATGATTTTTTTCTTTTAGTTCTAGAAAATATTTACTGTTAGAATATTTTAGAGATCGATAATCGCCTGGCATCTTCGAGGCATATTTTCAATTAAATTAGCATCATTACATTGGATTAGCCGCAATCGCCCAATGCCAATCCGATCAAAAATGTATGCATACATCAAGCACAGACTTTGAGGAAAACGCACATGTACACTAAAGCAGTTATCTCGCGAGATTCATTGAATCTGGAGGGCCTTGCTAGAGTACGCCGTCAATTTAATTGAAAGTACGCCTCGAAGATGGGCGATTATTGACGCCGGTGACTGGACGCATCATTAAGGTAATTGCATCGCAGTCCTCGTCAAGTTGAATGTATACAGGGTGATTATTAATGACTGTTTTCATGTTTTACCATAGGAGCATAATTTACCGACGAATACGTATTTCTAACATATTATATTAGAAATTACAAATGCGTGCTCCTATGGTAAAAAGTGAGAACAGTCATTAATAATCATCCTGTATATGTTGGAAAATTTTTTTATAAATTAACCCGACCACGCTGTTAGGGCCTAAGTAGAATGATTGACTTATAATTTTAAGACAAGTTTTACGACTTAAGTCTTTGTCTTTAATAACGCACAATAACTATCTTATGTCTCAAGTTACGAACAGAATCTCTTTTTAGTTTAAAACTTAAGACACGAGGCAGTTATTGTGCGTTACTAAAAACAAAATTTTAAGTCATGAAACTTGTCTTAATATTATAAGTCAACCATTCTGCTTAGGCCCTTACCTAACAGATTGTATGTCTGACTTCATCTAGAGTGTGAAAGTTGACACATCAACATAAAGCTGCTTTATTTGCTCAATATTAAAAGCCGTGGAAAACGAGCAAGAGGAACGAGCTACGTTAATGAGCCGACTTTTACAAAACTAGTCGGGGGGGTAAAAAGACCGTGTACAAGTCGAGAAGAAAAAAATCTTAGATAACACGTTCGCCGGCGATGCTATAAGTCGGCGAAGCGGACCGTAGGTGTGTTCCAGGCCTAACGTCTACATATTATTACAATATAAGGCGAGTCTCGTATCGCCGTGAAGGTCCACTTGACGCGATCCACCCACGCGGGCCCGCAAATCGCGGGGCCCGCCGCGAACCGGCGCGATCGTGGTCGGATACGCGGTCTGCTCGTTACCGGGGCCCCGCGATCTCTCTCTCGCGCGCGGCCTTCCGCCGCCGCGGGGATGGACCCGCGCGCGATCTCACGTGTCCGCCCCCGCCGTTATTCATAAGCAGCGCGGTAATTACGACGAACTGGTAGCCCTCGGCTACCTTACCCCCGTGTGTTTCTCGTCCGAGGCGGCCCACTCCCCTCGGTTCGCGTATTATCGCGCGGTAACGTAAGCGCGCATATCCGGCGTACGCATTCCGCGTCACGGATCGCATCTATATGTTAATGCTCCGCCGCGCCGCGCAACCGCGAGCGCGCGTCGTAATTCTCGCGCGGCGCAACGCGCATCGCGCTGCACCCACGCGTGCGTGTGTGCATCGCGCGCGCCTCGGGAGTCTCGCGAAAAGCGCGCAAATCGATCTGGCTTTGACGTACGATATCGATGGATAAGACAATCAAGTGTTCCTCGATTTCCAGCAGAACTGGTCGAAGATGAAAAAATCATTTGGAGATTTGTATTTGCGTGATCGTTACATATATCTTTTAGTTTTAATAAGCGTAGCGGAAGAGATAAAGTATCGCATTTCAGATATGGATAATTCGTATTTTGATTAGAAATAAATTGAGAGCGTATTAAACCGAGTGTGAAACGTGAAACAATTATTTCTGTGTAATCTGAATCTCGTTAAAATATCGTATGACCAAGCAATAATATTAGGTACACGCAATGAAATGATATAGATCACGTATGATTTATATCATTTCATTATTGATGATTGATCATTGATAAATCTTTGTTTTAAATGCGCCACACATATACATATGTACAAGGTATTCTATTTTAATGGACAGTAAAATGTCTCCACGACGAAACAAGTGACAAGATGATGCAGACAAAAATTATACGGTCTAAAGCAGAGCTGAATAAAAAATTCAACAATAGCTTTCCTCTTACCTTACTACCTCCTGCGCAATCCAAATGACGATTAACATTTGGACTGCGTGCAGGTGGTGTGATAAGGGCAATAGCGCTAGTTGAAACTCTGCCGAAATGTGCATTTTTTGCTGAGCCGTGGTCTAAAGGTGGTTAATTGATGGTAAAGACACAATTTTTGAAAAAATTATTTTATCAAATCGCACAAGAGTTCAGTGAAGGTTTTGGTGATCATTGTACTGGTATATAAAAAGACCGCCGCGCCGCTCGTTTTCGTATACGAAAGCACAATATATTGATGTGTCAACTTTCACACTGTAGATGGAGTCGGAGATAAATATTTTCTCGTATTCAACTGCTTATATACGTGACAGAAACATCAATATATTTAATGTGTCATGGGTAAGTATCTGTATCCATGTCCACCTTCTGTACCATTTATTATTTTGAATTTTTGGAAGATGGGATTTTACACGGAAGTGTAATATACCCGCCCATAAATTAAGACAAACATAAATTATCAGGCGAAAGTAACTAAATCGATAAACTTGAATTTTTCAGAAATCGAAGTTGATAAAAGAGAGCTGATTAGCCGAGCTGATTCATCGTACTCTTACTAGTATAAATATTACAAATTAGAAAATATAAAACTTGATAAAATCAAGTTAAGAAGTCAATAATAGTCCACAAAACAAAACGTTAAAATTTAATAACATTTCAGTTATTGAAATTAATGTAAAATACAAGATCTGTCCGACTGACGCTAGTCAATTACGTATTTCAAAGTATAAAATATTTCGCGGAAGAGAGCGTGCCATCTCGGTATCTGTTTTGACACGGTATAAGCAAAGTCGACTGCGCGCAGTGAGACTCGCCACGTGTTGCTCCAATATTTCGCGTTACCGAGACACAATGATGTCGAGTATCATTGCATTCAATTATTTCTCACAATTGGCAACGCTTAACCTTCACGACGAATTAATTCCAGGGATTAACCTAACGTATCGATCGTTCATCGAAGTAAATGTTTCGCGCGATTTATTTCGTTCTACTTATTGAAACAATAGAGAATGGAAACTAGAAATTATCGTTTTACTACGATATTTCTTTGTGATAATAATCGATAATGATTTTTTTTAACGGTTAGATTCGAACTTTATGTCGCGCTTTTAATTTCTCGCTGAGTTAAAAATACGAGTTACTTATTACAATATTTTCGGATTTACATGCTGAATTTTAATTGTACATTTCTATACGATTATATTTTAATTACTTTTTCATTAACCCAACTTTATTAATCATAATTTAATATTTGTCAGTTGCGTAATCTAAATTTGACATTTCTGTATCGTGTTTAGGATTATATTAAAATCTTTCACCATTTGAAATTTTGATTCACGATTGTCGAGCGAGTCACAAAGCTTCGTACAGTGCGGTGCAATGATTCGAAGAGCCTAGTAGATGGCTGACTTATCGACGCCACAGTCTAACATTATAAGCTAGACTGTGGCGTCGGTAAGTCAGCCATCTATTAAGCTCTCCGAATTATTGTACCACACTGTACTTTTTCCGCGTTATTCTTTCGTCACAATGTTAATTACAACTAACGTCGGAAGTCGGGAATGCCGTGCAATTATTTTATTCCAGTGATTAGTGAGCGCAAACGTAATGTCTTCGTCTGTGCAATGAACGAATCTATGAGAAGGGAGAAGTGATGGAGGAAAAGGCCTAGGAGGCATCGAGCAATACACAGGTGGAGCAATCACAGGGGGATAAGCAAATTATTAGGGTTGATTTATCATTTCAATTGCAGGAAAACCGATGTATCTTTATTCGATCGAGTTTTAAACAAGCCGCGCGACTCGCGCGACTTGTCGATGCAAATCACGAGCGCGGTGCGGCAGGGATAAAAGAGTGATTACGTATATCTTGATAAATTATTCAGTCGGGATTACCATAAACACGCGCGGAAAGCTTTGCTCTATTTCTACGAAGCGGACAGGTGCAAGATGTCTTTCTACGCGTTACACCCCTGATAAATTTCATCTTAATTATTTGGCTTATGTCAAACGCCGATCTGTTACGCGGCTCCTGTTTTAATTCGCCGGCGTATTCTTACGCAACTATAAATAGCAGGTCGGGGTGCAATCTCTCTGGCACGACAAGAAGGCGCCGCGATGCAAATTGCAAGCCGATGATGAGATCGAAAGGAGGCGATTATACCGATAAATTATTCAGCCGAATAATTCATCATAAACACGTTCATACATATTTCACCATTTGCAAAACAGCTATCTGCAAATAACTTTCTACGAAATGTAGTCAACAATCAGCAACGAACTAGCTGTTAATCATCATCATAGGTATACGCCACGACGTTATTCGAGTCCGTTAAGTTTTACTACTCGATATAATCCGTTGAGTTTTTTTACTTGATCTAATCCTACCATTATCGTAAGACGATGCAAATTACATCCGTATGACTTCAAATCGATGACGTTAGATTATCCCTTGACAAATCGTCTTCCAGGGAGGCCGTCGTAAAGGTGAACGTAAAGCGTTTGCTCTATACCTATCTCGCGGAGAAAATCTTCTCATAAAATTTACCCTAAAAATATATCATGGATCGTAATCGTAAGACAACATATTGCATTTCGAAGAATTTTATGTGATTCTCTGCGATTTATTATTTATATTACATATACTTTATATTTTAACACAGTAAAATAGTGTTTAATTATTTTTACTACATTGTAAAGTTATAAAATTCAAGGGTTTTAAAATATGCACAGAAGGAAATATTTGTATATTAAAACCGACCCTTGCTAAAATTTTGTGTTGAATCGTTAACATATCAAAGTGTTAATTTAATATAATGTGAATGTTATTTGAATATTTTGTATTAGATTCAACATTTCTTAATATATTATCAAAGATAAATTTAGTGTACGATTATATGTAAAAAAAATTTGACTTAAAGATATAAAAATTTTACAATGTGTGTTGCATGATAATTTTTATGAAACAATTTAAAATATTTTGTGTATTTTAAAAATTTCTATCAAAAGAAAGTAAAATAAATTATTCTAATAAAAAAGAGAATTTTACATGACGCAGTGCACTCAATAAACGACAAAAGCTGATTGATTTTACAAACTGACGTTTAACCGACAATTCGACATTATTATTTGTCTATGTGTGAAATGTAACTTTGTCAAAACAATTTTCCATTTCCCTGAATCACGAGAACGAATATCGGGTAAAAGCTGATAGTATCTTGAACAGTTTATCATCATCTGCCAAATCGAGGGTGCTTTTCTTTACCCTGATATTCATGATCCACCATCGAGCACTCGACTGGTATTCACGGGAACAAAGGAGACTATACGCGGGCAACGCGGAGCCGAAAAATCTCGTTTTGCCGTCGACGAAGTGCCTTCTCGTGGTTGTGCGTGTGATTCCACCCTTAACAGAAGCCACGCTCTCAGGCATTCGTGACGCATTCGAGTGCTCTGAGAATTTTCTTTCTCCGCTTGTGTGCTCAGAATGGGAAGTCACAGAGTCGGATCAACGATTCTATGTCCGAGAATTAAAGCTTGATAAGTTCAAAGTGATCAAATACAAAATTCAGATTGCAATTCGGAAAATTCGAGCAAACGAATTCCAATAATTACAGAATGAATAATGACGTGATATTTAACGCGATTATTGAAACGTTCATATCGCAGGAAGTCCTGTTCTAACAACAAATTTAATATAATTTTATATAAATTTATTAATTCTAAAAGAATTTTGACTCAATCAATTGCAATTCGTGTTATAAGAGACAGATAAAAAATAAGCAAAAATATAATGATGTAAATTATAAAGTAGTCTTATATGTTCCATCAAAGAAACAAGTTGTCCAAGATTCAATCTGTTAATTAATAAGAGCTTTAATAATAACTGAAGCTCGTGTAATTTTTGCTAATTAATAACAATGTGTGTCTATTTAATAATATTTCAAATAAAGTTGCAACTGTAATTAACGTGAGAATATTTGTATATTTGCTTTTATCATCATCTTTTAATAAATTAATACTATTGATAGAAATTTTAAGATGCTACTTTCCACACAAATTGTCAATCACAATACTGCAAATAACTGAACGAAGACATTGAAAAATCGTTTTGAAAAGATATAGAGTTTTAATGCATTTGTGTAAGCGACTTGACCATAGCCAAACTTTGTTTTTTACCATTTTTCATAGACAAGCATTCTGTATATTTGATTTTTGTTAATTTTTGAAAAGATATGTTGTATCATTTACATTGTTTTTGAAGGTGAATTTTAAAATACTGGAGAAGGGCAAGTGAGCCCAAAACATCCATCTCGTTTTAATTTTATAACATTAAATATTAATTCTGATTGTTTAATTACAATAATTTACGTCATTTTTACTCCTTTTTGACCTGTCTTTTATTAATTCTATCATTTCTTAAATTAAAGATTGTTAAAGTACGAGCGTATAAATTTCAATTTGATTGAATTTATCATCATTTAATTTATTTTAAAATCCATTCACATGCATGCATAAAGGCAGGTTTCATCTCGAAAATTGATTTTTTAAAATTTGTATTCTGCTTCTCAAATACTGACTTTTGGACTTTGAAACGAGTGTCAGGAATGAGATTTTGAGACGCGTTTACTAATTTGATAATATCGGGTATTATACGAGTACATTGGCGAATCCGAGAGAAAGAGAGAGAGGCACTAGCCTGTTATTAAATTATCCTTCAAGACCTGTTATTAAATTAAGCTTCCAGCGATCGCGTACGTGCAGCGCAGTTAATAATAGATAATTTTATGATCAATGTAAGCAGAATGTAAGCAAGCTCTGTTTCCTTTACGTTTCAAAATACGTACTTTGCACATTGCAACACACTCACAGTGTCATTGTGAAAAGTGTTGAATCATATTACGTTATTTAATGAAATCGATGAATCGCGCCTGTTTTTCGATTCGACACGTAATACACTATTTTATGATGGATCTTACTCTCGTGACTTTTCTCCGAGATAAATTGCTGCAGCACACAGTTTCGCGATAAAACCGCCCCTGGTAGGAAATAAACGTCAGACCATTAAAGCGAAGCCACGCGAATGTATATCTGCGGCAAAATAATAATAACTCGAGGGCGAACCCTCCTTTCGGGCCTCCCTTGTGCAGAGGGAGAAAAGCACGAGATGGGCGTAAGGGACGTGGGAGGCACAACTTCAAAACGGGAAAGGGAAAGAAAGAGAGAGGGAGAGTCGTCGCCAAGTACGCGCGTGTTCATTTACGTATAGAGAAGAGATACCGAACGCGTATCACACAAGATATTTTTTATTATATTTCGCATTTGGTGCTACTTTGGATGCAAATCAAAATTCGAAAATGTAGCTCGATGTTTCAGTCGTCTATTATTAAACTAAGAAGTAGTTTTTTTTATATATAGATAATAATCGGCAAAATTGTTATTATCTGATATTTCAATATTTTATTATCAATTTAGAATGACAATCCTGTGATTTACGATAGCACAATTAAATGTCTGTTATTTTCACCTGATGATTTATGTTTGTTTCAATTTATGTGTGGGAGAATACACTTTGTGTAAAATCCCACCTTCCAAAAAGTTAAGACTAAAACTTAATTCAAGTTACAAGTGCTTTAGTATCATAACATATAGTTAGGCTTTAGTATAATAATACTAGGCTTTAGTATAATAATCCTTTACGACATAGACGAAAATATAAAAATATGTCAATTACAAAAATTAATTTAAATGTAGGTACCAATAATAGAGAATTCCCTCAATTACTTATATAAAAAATTCGTATACTTTTGTCGTATCACATAAGATATTTTTTATTATATTTCGCATTTGGTGCTATTTTGGTTGCAAATTAAAGTTCGAAAGTGTAGTTCGACGTTTCAGTCATTTATCATTACATGCTAAATCTTTCAATAATAACAAAATAATTTATTATAAGTTTTTTTGTAACATACTGCGAAAGGTGTGATTTAAAAAATCGATTGCCTAAAATGAGTGTACCCGTGATCTCTTATCGATTGTATTTAATAATATCAAATTTATTAATTAAAGTAATTAAGAATGTAAGAAACTATTAATATTAATTTTATTAATAATTTATCGAAAAAGCGATTGAATATTCAATAATTATTAAATAACAATGATAAAAAGGTAAGAGTACCGAAATAGAACTGATTTAAATTTATTTTTGTAATTGACATATTTTTATTTACAGCAATTACTAATTTTACTATCACTTATCAATCTTATATTAATATTATTTCTTTCTAGTGAAATTTGTGGCGGTACAAAACGAATTAAGAAACTTGATAAAGCTTGTAAAAATATCAATTTAATTTTTACAATAAACATGTATATATAATGAATATAAAATATTTAACAACCCTTCTTTCATGAAAATATAACAATTTAAAATAAAAATACATAATTACGTTATTATATAAGCTATATAAGTTGATGAAAAATTTACATCAGCTGTACCTGATTTTCTAAAATGCTGACAGCATTCACAAAACAAAATGGAATTTGTTAAATATGTGTCTATATTACTTGTTACTTATTTACTTTTTTTGTCACTAAATATTGCTTATATCAAGTAAAAATGCAAAATATTAAATAGGCACGTTTTAGCAGACCAATACGCATTTAGCAACTTTCTTCTACGCGCGTAGACGTGTTTACGTGGCTCTTTCCGCGTATCGCTCTCGCACAGTACATAGTTTTATCGACGACGCCGATGGACCGGGGAAAAAAGAGCGATGTAAACGCTGTAAAGGGTTACGGGCGGATGGGTAATGACGGCGGTTAAGACCGTCCGCGGAAACCAGTTTGGTTTATTTCTGCGAGTTATCGTAGGGAAGCGCGGAAAGCGCCGCGCCGCGCGCGGACAAAGTCGTCTCGCGTCTACTTTGCTCGTGATGTAAATTCCATGGCCGTGTAACGACTGTCGAAGTACGCGCGCTTCGTCGATCACTAGCGAAGCGATACGTCGCGTCGTCGCCGCGTCGTGTCGGAGCGCGACGTCGTCGTAACTTTTACGTCTTAACATTTTCATTCGCATCCCGATTTACCGGTTGATACATATATAATCGTGTTTATATCCTGTAACTTTATTTAAATGTGGAGCTAAGTAGATCTCTCGCCTCATTATTCACGGATGGTATGCGAATTCTCTTCGCGCAGCAATTTCGCTGAATCGCTTTTCCGCCGATGTTTCTCAACACGTTTGATTTACCGATTAACGTGATTTGTTGAGGCGAAAGGATCCCGAGGTCGTAAATTTCTGCAGCTCGTTTAATTCGAATAACGAGTATTTCGATTAATTATAATTACCCGGCTCTTTATAATCGTCGTCGTGTATTTTGATATTTCCTGATGGAGCAACGCGAGTAATAATACACTACTGCGGCTCGCGTTACGGTCGTTTTTTTACCTCAGTTTGTCCTTTCACTGGATTAAGGGACTTATGTTCCACAAAAAGACGCAAAGATGCAAAGAAATGGTGAACGGTATCGTTGCTTCCTGATATCGACGCAATAATTTTCGAGCAATACGTTACGATAATCGCAGTGGCACGAATGAAATTTGCAATACGCATTTAAATACAACCGGCAGAGTTATATGTGAATTATGGCATACTCAAAAATGCACACAACCATCATTTATAACGAAATAAGATTTACAAGAGCAATTTATAGGTTTGAAGAAAAATTTATTGGCCTACGACCTGTTTAAGTAAAAATGCAGAAAATATAATAGTTATTTATTAAGAAATCATAATGTAAGTGCTTACAAAGATCCAAAAAATTTGCGACGATTAAATAATTTAAATTTTAAATTATTTAGGTATCTTTCAATTCATTGTTTATATATTGCTTTTTTTACAGCTTACCAATACATTGAAAAAAAATTGATAAAGTTTCAATAAACTAATTATTATATTATACTCGTGTATCAATTACTAATAATATTTCATCAGTTAACTGAATAGTAATTATCAGTTACTGATACAATAATCGGTTTATTGAAACGCTTGTCAGTTCTTTTTTTACGGGTATTTGTTATTGTTTCTAAAGTTCTGATTTTTAAATGTATTTTATAGAGAATATGATGAACACGATGATATTCAAGCATCTAACTGCTCAAATGACGGGAATACTGTATTGCGCAAACATATAATGCTTGTATATACAGTATAACAATCTATTATTACAGTATTATTGCATACACGGTACACAAATATTTGTAATAACGTTTTGGTAATAATCTTTGGAAATACACGGTAGACGGTAATGTGCCAAATTATTCAGTGTAAAATCACATGCAAATATTAATATGATTCAGTACCCTCAAGATTTGCACTTATTTAATTGCATGTACAAATGTAAACTTATCTATACATTAATTTATGTAGATCTATATATATTGTTTACTTCATCTGTATATTTTATGTGTAACATAATTTGGAGAATATAAGAAATATTTTTTGAGCAAGAAGTAATAAAGAAATTTATATGTCCGTCACATTAATTCTTGATAAAACAAAATTATTTTAGAAAATATCTTGAATTAAATTTTCTGTGCGCATTTTATCTCGTAATTTTAATACAGCTGTCCTAATTTTAATATTGAGAAATCCTATATTTCTTATTTAAATATTTTTTGCTGTTTTTGACAGCATCATTTAAATATAACAGCGGATCATCCTAAATGTATAAAAAAATTATGTTAAATATATATGTAATTCTAATGTTTTTTTTTTAAATTTCCATACACAATTGTTTACATTTACAAATATAAATTATATTTAAATTTACAAATGTCATTCTAAAACGATCGTGGGAATAATAAAAGTGTTTTAATAAAGTATAAAAATATATATTTTTGACACGCTGAGGATAGCGATTCTATTGTGAAAGTTATGCAGATTTCCAAAATATGTCTGGAAATAGAGTTCTGTCACGAGGCATTACATCCTGCGGAGTTTGAGATTTTAATGGCGTGGCGCGTCGCCGTTTAAGTATACCTCGACGACTGTACCGCCGCGTAAACGTGTTGCGTGCGCGTATGCGCTCGGATAAACCGAGCCACCGAGGGTCTTTCCGTTTCGGGAAACATACCCCGAGCACTGTTTGCACACTACATCGGTTCGTTCTCTTTCCCGGTTCGTTTTCTTCCTTTTCCACGGACGCACCTTAAAGCGGCGATGCGCTTCCCTCTCGCCCGACACGTATCGCGTGTATTTACGAGCGTATTTGCGAATACGGCTCTTGCGTGTAATTTAGACGTCGCAATGAGAGAGACTCCTCGAGCGAGTTACAACACCGGCTGCGACGACGCAAGGTGTGGGCTTTTCTTCGAAAGAGCCGGCTAATCTAGTATCGCGGAACTCCCCATATAAATTTTTTGCTCGTGCAACGCGACATGCGAATGTAAAATAAACTTAACGTGCAACAGAGAACCTTCATTTCGATGATTCGAGAGACGGAACGTAGGAGGAGACGGCATATCGCGAGGATACAGTTGAAGCGAAACAGTTCTCTCGATTTCTTCCAGCAATTTCGCCGTCGTCTCGTCGATCGCGATAGGACGACCCGCCTCGCGTTTCTTACAATGCGAACAATACGATGCACCGGCGACCACGTATTGTTGGCCACGCCAACGAAAGGAAGTAACTTTCGCAGGAAATGACCTTTCCATTCGTTGAGATGACGTGCCGAGAACGAGCGGGCGATCGATCTGTTTTTCGCGGACTGTTAAAGCCGAACGAGGATTTCGTCGTCGCGACGTCGACGATAAAAGCAACGCCGACGCGGTGGAATGACCGATCGCACTATCGATACTTCCAAACGAGGTGGAAGAAACCTTGCAAAATTTTACGGCGCGGCGGATAGACTCGGCGTAAAAGGAATTACGTTAAGCTCGAGAAATTGCCCTCGGCAGACTATAAAATGTAGTATTGGATTAGCGAGCAGGAGAGATTCGAGAGAAGCTGAATGAAGAAAAAACAGGCACATTACTTTTGATTAGAAAATTGCTCGACAAATTTTTTCTCATTTCGTTTGTTAAAACGTTTTATATGTACGAGAGAATTGTTGTATGTGTGTGAACCGATCAGCTAAATCGCTTAACACTTTTAAAAAATCAGGCACAACTGATGTTATTCTCTCATCAGATTATTTAGCCGATAATGTAATCAATTTTATACCACTGAATATTTATATTTCCATAAAAGATTTATTGTGGAACATATTATATATGTCGTAGGTAAATAGTTATTTTAGGAAAATAGCATCTGACTCGGAAAATAGCATTTAAACACAAAAAAATAAACTACATTTGACAAGGCTGATAGCATTTGCCTAGTCAGATATTATTTTCCTAAAATAACTATTTGCCTACGACATATACACCCAGAGAAAAGCTGTGTTTAAAATAGTTTAAATTAATGATATTGTTTCTTTAACACGTTTTTTTTTTTAATTGAATGGAAAATACCTTTAAGAAAAAAAAATTTTTTTTTATTTTAAGAAATGACATTATTAATCTTTTTTTACATTAAATACATTCTTTGTTTAAACTATTATATATTTTTTAATTATATGTTATTTAACTTAAATATATTGTTTAATTTTAACGAATAATTTTAATTCAAAGAAATTACTGACAGAAATGTAAGAAATAATTTGTTCCAGATTTATAATTATATTTCTTTTATTTAAAAAAAGATCTGCGTTGTATAATTAAATTATTTTCTTAATTCTAATAAAAGAAACCAAAATATTTTTTTTAAATAAAAAAAAACTTTTTTAAGCGTATAGCAACGCACAAATTTTTTTATTTTAAACAAATTTGTTTTTACTGAAGAAACTCTTCTCTGAATATATATATATATATATATACAGATTTGCAATTATTATAAAAATTAAAACAAAATTTTTTTAACATCCATTAAGTTTCATTACTACCGCAAATTTTATTATAATAAATTATATTATTAGTAAAACTGATAAATAATAATAATATAGAGCAAAACTAATAATTGATATAAATAAAAATATACCAAATGTAAAAAAAATTCAAGACAGTTTGTTCCGCATCCATTTTCATTATTATTATTTGTTATATTATATTTAATTTTTTTTTCGATAAACTTAAAATAAGTATCAATTAATGATTCCTTATATTTTTATTCATAAAGTCGATGTTATTACAGGCGATATGTTTTAAGAGATCTACAAATACGCGTGACGAAAAAGTTTATAATTAAACTCATAATAAAAGTGTGCGAATGATTGGAATTCAAATCTGAAAAATTCGAATACAAATAGTTCGATAATTGCAATTCACCTTTGATTGTACCTTTTAAGTAATATAGATGAGTCTCTTGAATTCGAATACTAAGAAATAGCTTCCTTTGAACATCCTAATAATTGTAAGAATTATTATTATATGATATTTTAATATTTTAATATCAATTTGGAATGCCAATTCTGATTTACGATACAGAATTACAATTCAGAATTTGAGCACCCAAGCAACTCAACCACATTACGTTAATTACATAATCGAGATATCCGAAAAATAAAGAATTCAAGTTTATCAGTTTAGTTTCGATAGTTTGAACATTTTGAATTATCTTTGATTGTATACCGTGTAACATGGGTGAGACATTTGAATTCTTAAACCAAGAAGTAGTTTTCTTTGAAAACAGATAATAATCGTCAAAATTGTTATTTCAATATTTTATTATCAATTTAGAATGGCAATCCTGTGATTTACGATAGCACAATTACATATCTGTTATTTTCACTTAATAATTTATGTTCGTTTCAATTTGTGGGTGGGTAGAATACACTCTCTGTAAAATCCCACCTTCCAAAAAGTTAAGTTAAATCCAATAAAGCTACAGCCAATAAACAATAAAAAATTCTGTCAGTTATATAAGAAATTTGTATACTTTTAAATACGAGAAATTATTATTCAACTCCATCTAGTGTGTGAAAGTTGACATAACTACATATATATATATATATATATGAGTTAAATGTATTGATTGTAATTATAGATATCCTCAGTGTGCTGATTGAAGTAATAATACAACGCAAATAAAGATCGTTAAAACAATTATTCAATTTAAAATTATTGTACGCATACGATTATGATAATCATCAAAATATTGTCGGATATAAAGAAAAAGGAATCGTACGAAATTACCTTTTAAATAACATTATTCGTGTATTTTCGAATACGAAAAATTATTCTTCAACTTCATCTAGATTGTGCAGAAAGTTGAATAATAGTATATACTTGTGCAGGGTGATCTATCATAATCTTTTCACGTGATTATTGTTTAAACTATTTGTATCTAGGGAGACTATTCTAGTTAGCGATATTCCTGAGATTTCAATTTTTATAAACACAGTATCGTTTTCACTTAAGCCTACAGATTAAAATCTTATATATGTATAATTTTCCTTGAACACAGATATTAATCGTTGAAATTCTCATTATTGATATTTCAAAATTTTATTATCAATTTAGAATGACAATCCTATGTTTTATGATAGCACAATTCAACCTTTCAAACTGTTCCGTTTTTTTTTTTTTTTTTTTTTTTAGGACTCAGGAGACTTAGGAGGCTTAGATATTCAAAATTGTGCTGTTCCGAATTGTGCTATCATAAATCGAGATCGGCATTCCAAATAAAATGCTGAAACATTGAACACTTGAATAATTCTGAAAATTATCGTACGATCTGACCAAACAAAGTTACTTTTTAATTTAAATCTTTAGAGATTCACTTCGTATTACTTTAATATAAACCACCGCTGTCTTTTTATGTCCAGATAATTTCCTAGCAAAATTATTATTATTTCATACGTGTAATTTTGAATTTACATTTTAATCTTGTTTTAACGTTTCTTACTTGTTTCATATAATCATTGTTTCAATCAGCACACTGATGATGATTACGCTTAAAATCGAAATATTTGACTTCATAACTTTATTTTATCAATTTGTAATTTGTCTAATTTTTAACATTTCACTAAATTAAAACAGATTTCGTACTATTCAGAACACGATGATTATCGACTTTGTTAATCAGCACCGAAATTCTGTAACTCTTAACGTCATTATCGGTATCGTTATACTATGCACAGATATGCAACGAATATTACAACATCGACATTATCCTTAAGAGTTACAAAATCTCGCTACTGCTCTTTTTTATTATCTTTAATTAAAATGTATGTTTACGTATAATAAACATATGTTAACAAAAAATTGCATTTATTTGTGTAACGGTAATAAGTATAATTTGAATGATTACAACATCTATAAAGATATAATTGGCACCGAAAATAACTATAAATTACAATAAAATTACGATAATTGTAACTATTTTTTTCTGTCATTGTCAGTGTACACATTTAGCAAATCTCTTCTAATATGTACGATACACGTATCTTTAAACATCCGAAAATAGTGGATTAATTACTATTAAATGTAAATGTTTTGTTTATAAAACGATTTTTAAATAAATATTGTAATTAGATACCATCGTCACTAAATTAAAACAGATTTTATCATGCTATCCGCGAGCGCGTAAAGAGCCGTCTCAAGACAGTGGCTTTATTCGTAAAACAAACTAATATTTAAGCTTAATCGCAAGCAAGTGTTAAAAGATCCTTCGTACAGGCCGTAAAACCGAGGAGTTCGGCGAAAATTTCCGAGCGACGACCTCATCGACGGATACGAGACAATCTTCTGCGCGTCGCGGCCAATCACGACCTAATTACGCATATCGTATACGTCGTGATGCGCGTATACGCATCGCCCGCGGCTCGGCGCGATGTAAATTCACCCCGCGAAAAAAGAATCTCTCGCAGCTCGCGCGCCTACATGAAAATGGAGAATTGCCTAGGGCAATTTATTCCGGTCGAGTGAATCGGCTAGTCGGCATTATTCAAAAATCCCCGCAGCCTGCTCTTACGCTTCCTTACCCTCAATTAGCAACGCGATACTCGAACGCACAGCTTTATAGGAGCGATTTGCGCGTAACGAGGGAACTTTGGAGACTTACTGCCGCCAACCGTCGCGCGATTTTTCCCGTATATTAAATTATTCGCGTCTCGAAGCGAATGCAGCCTTGAATTCGACTCCTTAAGAATATCGTATTGAAACTCAATGGAAACTCCCTTTTCTTAGAAAACACGTTGAAAGTTTCACAGTGACTTTTGTAAAAAAAACATAATGCATTTATAATACGTTTAGTAATTATTTATCGAATTAATTAAAAGAAAAGAATTGAGGACAATGGCAAACAATCAAAGTCTAAATTCTGGTGTAAAATTCGAGATCAATTATTGAAGAATTAAAATTATGTTTTATATTTATATTTGGAGATTGCATTATTATATTAAAATTTTACTGGAAATGATTAAATTGTCAATGAATGTCCTTTTACTTGCCTTCTAACGGTATATTTAATAAATGTTCGTACAAGAAAAAAATTCATGTTCAAGAAAATGTTGTGAGAAAAAAAATCATGAATATTTATATAATAATAATAATTTTAATTATAGTTTGCGCGACTCTTCACCGAAATAGGTTGAAATTAACCGATATACATCAATCAATTTATCATCAGTCTCTGACACTTACACGATTAATTTGTTGCTATAAGCACGGAACTTTCATATCCTAAAACAGTTATGCGTTCCATCAATCAAGCATTAACCCAAAATCACATGTTTATCATTGTATTAAACTGTCAGTTATTATTCTATGTAATCCCTCAGCATCCCCGGGGGATTTGAGCTCAGGACGGGAAAAATCTCTCCGCCTATCCGCTCGTCTAGCTATATGTAGATTTCCGCATATTAAATGCATCTCATAATCTTCACGCTGACTGCATTCAAGAGTTAACTAACACCATTCGATGTATTCGAGCGGCTCACGATGTTGCATTCCCGAAGGCGGCGCATCTCTCTCGCTTACCCGTTAAAGCCGCTTCGAGGATGTACATCAACGCGGGTTCTTTGAGAAAAATTGATATCGTCCGATAAAGGTTTTTACCGCTCTCTAGTGCTTTTCTCGCCTCCCCCCTTCACCTCCCCCCGGCAAACCGTCCGGATCTTCTTTTTTCGTCCGTATTTCATAGACGCTCGTTCAATCTCGCGCCAAGGATCAATGGAGATTTTTCTCAGATAATTGAAATTTTGCGCCCGCATAGCTTTTGCCGCTGATGCGGGCAGCTGAAAGGACACAAACGATCGACGGCGAATGAAACGGCGGATAACGTGAAATAGGACGCGCGTCTCTCTTAATTCGCGAAGTGTATTCATATGTAAAAATCCGTTTCGTTAACTCGTGAAATGCTATAAAAGAGAAAGAATTTTTTCTTGTAATTTCAGCAATCTCTCATAAAAGAAGTGGCGACAAAATGCCAGAATTTTTATCTCGACAACGTCTCGCTTAAGTTCTAAATAACCGCCGCAACTATATTGTCACACATAAAAATTTCTTTCGTGCCACTCGTAAGTTAAAAAAAATTTGGATGAAACAAAATAACGAAATTGCTTTAAAACACTTGTAAAATAGATCTCAACTATTTTATTCTCCCTTGACAATCAATAGTCATAATAAAAAGCATGTGAAATAAAGCCTATCTATTCAGACAGAAAAACATGTGGTTAAGCTGAAGTTTCTTGCGTGCCATTGGTAAATAAAAAGGAATTTGGATGAAATAAAATAATGAAATTACTATGAAATAGTTATAAAAATGGACCTCAACTCTCCTTTTTCACCTGACAATCAGTTAATAGTCGTAGAAAGCATGTAAAGTAAAACTTATTCAGGCAGGAAGACACACGGACAGCGTCAAAAGGGTGAAAAATATGCTTTTACGTATAAGATTCAAAGATATAACTTTACTTGCGGCCCACTTTTACGAATTTGGTAAACCTGAAATAAGTCACATTTTCACAATAAAGCACATAATAACAAAATGTCATACAAGACAAATTTCATTGTCAACACGTCATTTTTCACACTTATTAGTTCTAATTTTTTCCGCGATACTATGTCGCCACTGTCAACGCGGAGTTCCCGGCCGACTACTCAGGAACCTCAAACAGACTAGTGTAAACTTATAGTTCTTTTCATAAAAAAATATTTCCAACAGATATCCAAAAATGTTTCAAACGCTTTCAACTCGAAATTTTAACTTGAAAGTACTTATCAATTCATTCACGTCGCAGGACAAATACGAGCCATTAAACGCAAAGGTATCGGACATCGATGTTAACTTGCAGAAATAACGAGTTTCGCCAGTTCGCGCGTTTAAGCAGCCGCGACGAATAATCGCCGGTGTCAAAATTAACTACCGTTTACGTTCGATTTGCTCGCGTTTTCTCGGCCGATCCAGCGACCGTGAATCGACGCGAGCGCGCGCGACAGTACAAATCACTGGGATCGATAACCACCGACTCCGTTTGATTAATGCCTCGCTCGGCGGACGACACGGTTTAACGACACTTATTCGCGACGCGACGCCGACGACGCTGAGATTCTCAATCACTGTAAAAGCCTAATTACTCCGCTGACGCTTTGCGCTGCTATCACTTGTTCGTTCTCGCTCGTCCTATACAGGTCGTTCCATCATTACTTATTACCTCCCAGCGGTTGTTTGACGGAGAACGGGAGCGTTTAATCGGAGAAGGAAGTTACCCGATAATCTAGCGAAGATCCATTTCAAATACTTAACGCTTTTGAAAAAGATCTTGGACCGCACTTTTCAGTCTCCTCATCTTAGCCTGGTTTAGACTTCTGCATGAAATACAGAGGATCCGAGAAAATTTTCCGATATCTCAAATAGTTTCGGGGATGCATGCCAATGAAATCGAGTACGTAACTCACTCTCGTTGATCCGAAGAATTCGTAGAGTTCCCGAAGTTTAAAAATGTGCCTCTACTTCACCCGAAACTTCGATTTTTACCGTGACTCGAGAAATTTATGAATGTCCCCGCTCGGCGTGGCGCTTACCACCCTGCCGATCCTCGCATAAGCTAGTGTATGGAAATTTTACTCACCACCGGTGGAATCCATCAGCGGCTTAATCTAATATCCGTTATCGTTGCAGCTCTCGAACTTTATCGCGCGTCGTCGGGCTTCTTCGAAAATTTCTGCAGCGCCCGGTGGTTACGTGCGCGCGCGCAAGCACGTGGCGAACCTACAATAATAATTATCGTCATTATTACCGCGCTGGCTTACCAGTCGAGCGCCCTAAACCAAAGTTAATTACCAGCCGCCGTGGCTAATTTAAATCAAGACTAATTGACCCGTCCCCTGAGCCTCACCCCGTCGTCATTACTGCGCTCACGCTCTGCTCTCTCGCATTACGAAAGTTTCGCCGAAGTTATATTATATATGGCGAAACCTCTTGGACCAGTCTCTCTCTCTCTCTCTCTCTCTCTCTCTCTCTCTCTTACACTCACACATATGCACGTACACGCACACTTTATCTGATATACTAAAAAAAATGTTTGCTATTTACGATTATAAATGAATGGTAAATAGTTATAATTAGGCGTTTTGCATTTTTAGTTATTATACTATTATAATGTATTAATAATAAAAACTTCTCGTACTTTTAGTTCTATCAACTATAAAAAAATTTTATTATAAGTTATGATAATTTAAAATATTAATATGTAAAATATCAAAATGTATGGATGATAAAAATAAAAGAATTTTTATGTAGTAAATGCAATCACAATCATAGTGAATATAATTATTCTTTAAATATTCGTTTACGTTGTAATGATAACTAACAGCTATCATTGGCATTTGGTTAAAACAACTATATATTTGGTTAAATATATAATTGGCATCGAAAATAATCGTAAATTATAGTCAAATTATGATAATTGCTATCATCTGTTTCTCTCAATATATACTTTTGTAAAGTAAAGGAAAATTCTTGAATGAAAATGCAAAGATACTACCACTTGGTTTTTATTTGTTAAAAGTAGCACAACATATATATTTCAAAGAACAATATATCTTCTTTGTAATTGGTGCAATTTAAAGATTATATATTTTGGGAAAAAATACATATCACTTGGATTTGATTTAAAAAAAATAAACATATTACTACTTGGTTTAGAATAGGAAAAATTTTCAATAAGAGTACAAAAATAGATACCACTTGGGTTCGAATAAGAAGAGCTTTCGACAGGTGTACAAAGATATTGTAATATCATTTAAGTTTTCTAAAAAAACTAAACATACTATTATTTGAATTTTATAAAAGAAATAAAGATTGGAAAGGCACACACACACAAAAATGCGAACACGCACGCGAATGCACTTGACGCCTTTTTTACCTTTTTTGGTAATTTTGCACTGATTGGTATAGATCTTCTAAACGTTGCACTGTATTAATAATGATAACAACATGAGCAACTTAGATGATTATTTCAATTAACACACTGAGGATGACTATTTAAAATCGAAACGTTTGACTTTATAACTTTATTTTATCAATTCATAATTTTTCTCACTTTTAATTTGTATATTAGAAAGAATACTATGAATATCTACACAGATAATCAGTCGTTTTTATTATCTTCGATTTTTTTTAAATTTGAACTTATTATTTAATTACTTTTGCTTGACAATTTATGTTTGGCTCAGTTTGTTGGTGAGTAGAATACACTTCGTGTAAAATACCACCTTTCAAAAATTATATAAAATAGAAGTCTAATAATTAGACAAAAGAAGTAAAGTTATATAATACTTACCAAAGTTTCTTCCGAGTTTATAAGCAGTTGTTGGTATACTTTTGAATACGAGACACTATTCATGTCTAACTCCATCTAGAGTATGAAAGTTGACATAGCAATGTATTTACTTCAACGCGTTCAAATACAAAAGCGATCTCGCGCTGCGCGAGTATAAGAATATGTCTCCTAATATTTTATACTCCTAATATCAAATATCACAAAAAAGTTATTTTTTATACATTAAATCTAAGTCAAATTATGATAATTACTATCATCTCTTTCTCTCAATTGTATAATTTCGTAAAAGTGACAATGAATTTCAAGTCCGTTCTAGGTCCACTTCTAAACTTGGACATTTCTGTTATTCTGCAATAACGGGCAATATGCAAATACGAAGATAACCTCGAAAAATATTTTTTTGCAGCTTATGTTTCTTTTAACTGTTTATATAAAATGTAACGTTACATAAAACGTTACCTAATGTGATGAAAATAAATTGCAGATACCTATGGCAGCTAAAGATGTATCATGTTATGTAAAGAGTCTAACAATTTGTTACGAACAAATTGGTATCTTCAGAGATAAAACAAGAATTTTTCAAAAAAAAAATTTGAATAAAAATCTAGTATTTTATAAAAAAAACTTTTTATCAAAGTGTATTGAGAAAAAATATATAATTTACTTTTCTTGCTATATACCGTTAAAATAATTGATATATTACTTCGATATTATTCAATTTTTTTTTATTTATAATTTTAAATCGAGAAAAATCGAAAATGTCCTTACATTGCTGCGGTACCTAATAAATTGATAAATCTTTTTTGTTAATAAATATAAATCAATAAATAAATAATAAATAAAAGGATTTTTATATTCTTTTATCGTGTCTTTTTATATTAATTAGTGATTAAGTAAACATAAAAAAGATGCGTTTGTTTAAATAACATGAATTCAATTTTTATTTCCAATAATGATCTCAGTACAAAATCATATTTTTAAAAAAAGGTAAAATAAGGTGATGTTTTTAATAGACTTGTAACGAGACACTACCGTGTCTCTTTATATAGCCATGACCATTGCCATTTAGTCATTATTATGTTACATTTTAATTGTTTACCATGATCTTTACATATAAGAAATCTTTATGATAAATGCAAAAATTAAATTCTAGAACAACAATACAGCATCAAATGTCGAACGAAAATACATATCCAAATAAAAGACTTTCAAGATTGGTAAAATAAAAAGTTGTTTTCTACTGAGCTTTTTAATTCAAAGTTTATATTTTTTTTCGATTATTTTTATCTCTAGGTATTCTCATGCGAAAAGCAGGAAAATTTGCATTTGAGAATTTCTGGGAACTCTGAGGCTTCCAAGAATCTCACGTTAATGATGTTGCCGCAGCTATCAAACCATGTCGAAACATGATAACCAAGAGAAAACACTTTGCGAATTGAAAAGAGGTCTCGGTCAGACCAGCCGAGAAGTAACAAATTCGTAATTTTTAAAGATCAAAATAAAATATGCATTTAAATTATTAACTATTATTTAATTTCGAAGAATACAAATATAATAATATAACAAACATTATTAAACATATTTAAATAATTGTTTTTTTTAAATAGAATATTTATTGTAATATTTATATGAATAGTTATTAGAATTGTTATTAGAATATTTCAGTAATTGTGCACTATGAGCTTCATTTTTTGTTTGATACATTTTTATGTAAAATGAATATTTTCGGAAATAATTAAGAAAAACTTTTTTCTTTCTCCAAGTATATCTCGAAAACTGTAGAACGCCAATTAATTAATAAGGAAAAGTTTAGTATCCTAGCCTCTATAACATATGTCAAGGTCAATATGATTGGAGCTAGGTTTCCTATAGTGCATAATTACTAATATTTCAAATTAAATTTGTCAATCAGCAAAAAGTTCATCGAAATTTCTATTTACAATATTGATATGTATAATAATGCGTGTTGATTTATCGAATTGACATTCAGAGATTACTGGATTACAATAATTTAAAAGTAGAAAAGATTATATTACATGAAAGAAACAAAAGAAACTACGATCAATTAACATCCGTAGCTAGTCCATGGAGATCGCTTGGAGGCAAACTAGCATAGTTGCGGAAAGTAAGTCACTCGTGTTCTGGAGTTCAGTCAGCCCAGTATAAGTAAACAGCGAACAGTTTCGTGTAAACGCAATTTGTCCCTGTAGTTAGGTAGGGAACATTGGGGTGTGTTTTTGGTAGCCCACGGGACTATTTCTGTAGTCGCACACGAACTACCTCACGCGTGAAATTAGATTAGATAGCGATTTATACAGTATCCCAACTCTCTCATTTCGCTAATGATAGTTTCTTGCTAAGATAAATTTTCTTTAGACTCCAAAATTAGCAAACCATACCTTTCTTAATCCCATATTAATTTTAAAATTGAGTTGATATTATATTATACATATAATATTTATGTACTAAAATAATGTTAGCAGGAATTAAATTGCACACATACCATTCATTAACATTAGAAATATAACTTTCCTTGCTAATCAAAAGAACCAATTAAATAAATTACTATCCCGATAGGCATATTTTGCAAATATTGCACACTAACGACATTATAAATTAACAAAAATTATGTAATAATTACGCTTAGCTTAGTTGATCTCATCTTTCTTTTATTGATCCTTTTATAGAAATAAGTTAAACCTATTTGTTAGAATACTTGATAAAATAAGTTATGAAAATGTTTTGATTTTAAATGCAATCATCTTTGGTATGCTGATGAGAAATTTTTTTGTATATCTTTATCCGAATCTATAATCGTTGCTATATTCAGACTTATAAAAATTATTTATATGTATACATGTGTGTGTGTGTGTGTATAATATTAATAAATTTAAATTTAAATAAAGTATTAGTACTGGCATATTAATATTAGTAAAAACATGATTTGTTTAAATAACACTAGCAATTTACAAAAATTTAACCAGACAGAGTGTTTCTTATAGATTTTTGTATGTTAAAATGATTTTTGAATGCTAGAACTTCATTAATTCTTCTTTAATTCAATATTCAGGTTTCCAAAACAATTAAGATTTAATATATAAGAGATGGCTTTTTCTTATTATATTTGATATATATAAAATATCAAGAGATACAGTACTGTCTCGCGCCAAGCGCTTGCGCGACCGCCTTTGTATTTGAACGCAAATAAGTATAATATATTGCTATATCAACTTTCATACTCTAGATGGCATTGGACATGAATAATTTTTCGTATTCAAAAAGATACGAACGATTGCTTATAAACTCGATAGAAGGCCTATTCTGTAACTCTTAGCGACAATTCGGTGTCGTTCAATCCGTCGTTGCGCAGATATAATATATGATAGAAAAGCTGCACAACGACACTGTAACGATACCGAGTTGTCGTTAAGAGTTACATAGAGTCCCTAGAAGTAGAGAGTCTGGACATCTGCCCCTAAAATGTCGGTGATGAATATGTCAGTGTATGTACGTGAGCTTTGTGTGTGTGTGTGTGTATGTTTATCATTGTGTGCACTTGAACGTGTTGTATGCTGTTATCGCATTGGCTAAAGAGGATTAAACAGGGATCCGTATTGATGCTGCCATTTTAGGTGCACAATCACGTGCATCCAATCACGTGGAATCCCGAAATGTCCAGACCCTCTACTTCTAGGGACTCTAGAGTTACAGAATACACCTACAGAAACATTAATTGCAATCCACTTGACACTACAAATGCTTCGAAACGTTTGATTGACTAATCGAAAAAAAAGAAAAAAGAATCTTACAAATGGACCAATCAAAGAATGCTTCGAAGCATTTGTCATTGCTAAGTGGAAAAAATGGTAACGAAAAATAATAATCGCTTCTAATGTTAAAAAAAAAGAGACAACTTCATAAAAATTTATAACACCGGCAAGGTAAAGTATCAATTTACGTGATACCGCCAAAAAAAAAATAAAAGTTTCGCTCGGAAACGAAAGAGACACGTATATCTTACAGGGTACACAGCTCCAAGTTACAGAGTCAAGAACGTAGGGAATGCACGAGGTTTTCGGAATGTTTACAAAATTGCACCGAGCGTTGCGGTTAACGCTCGTCTGGCAGCGTTAGCACCACCGTAACGGTTCCGCGTCTCGCCGCGTAAATTCCGACCTTAAGCCAACCGGGCGCTTAATCGCGCCCGTTTAATTTCGAGGCGAATGTGTCTCGCATTAAAAGAGAGGGTGCGCGCGCCCGCGCTCCCTTAAACCCCCGCAGGGGGCGGTCTCCTGTCTCGAGAGCGACCGCGCGAAAAACCGTAGATTCTTCTCCGCCGCTCCGCGCCGTCATTCGGCTGACAGTCACCCACGCCGCTATTAAAATCCCGCACGGTCCGCTATAAGGTGCGTAAGGTGCCTCGTGAGGCATACACACACCGTGTCGACCCTTTTATAATTAAGACGTTACTTTACGAGCGCGCACGAGCGCACGCGTGTGCGTCCCCCCGCCTTGTCCCGAGACGAGACGAGAGGGACAAAAGAGGGCATGTGACAGGTAAATGGAGGCGTGCATTTTGCGCATAATTAATTAAATCGTTCCGCGTGCGACGTCCAGGACGGTGGACGAGGCTAGAATAAAATGCAAACGACGTACGTACGTTTCCGAGTAGCCTTTTCTGCAGGTATATAGAGCGAAAAGAGTTTCGTATTTAGACTTTTATACTGGCCAACCGAGGCATAAATATGACGGCAAATATTTGCATAAAGCTACATATACAGTGTTCCAAAAATCCAGGTATGATCAAATATTTCGAAAATAAAGCATTACCGAGAAAAGTATTTGAAATAAAAGTTGTATGATCTGAAGGGTAAATAATATTATAATAAAATCAATTTTTTAAGAAATCCATTTAAGGTCATATGAAGATTATCGCGTTTTTAAAAATAGAATTATGATTTTTTTACATGATATAATTTTTCTAATTATCCTGCATATGAAAGTATTACAAAATATTTTATGCTTATTTCTGGTATATTTCAACATAAAATATAAAATATTTCACTATTCGTATAAACTTGATTTTTCGATAAATTTGTTGCAATACTTTCATAAACAGAATAATTAGAGAAATTATGTGATTTAAAAAACAAATCATATAGGGTAAATTGGGGTATTATGGCCATACGGAAAAGATGGCCATAGTCTGTAATTCTCCAGTAATTGCTAAATAGAGCATTTTTATAGTCATTCTGAAAGATAATCAATATTTACATCAGTTTATATGCGTACACTATTCGAAACAATCTTATTCTAAATATTATATAATACTTTTACTTTTGACTACCTGCAAAGTTTTTCATATGTCCTCTAAAAGCTGCTATAACGTTAAATAAATTGTTAAGCTATCGTAATCAACATTACGTATATAATAAAGGAACCTAAATTGTAACATGTCTTATAATTTGTGCTTTTATTTTCACTATTTATTTAAATGCAAACTATTTATTTAAATGCTTTCTCGCAAATGAAACATTGCATTGTATTAATAATGATAACAACATGAACAGCTTAGATTATTTTAATTAGCATACTGAGGATGGCTGCATTTAAAATCAAAACATTTGACTTTATAACTTTATTTTATGAATTTATAATTTTTCTAATTTTTCTAATGTGTATATTAGAAAGAATACGATATTAGCTAAAATAATTAGCTCTTTTATTATCTTCGATTTTATCAAAACTCGAGCTTATTATTCAATTACTTTTGCTTGATAATTTATGTTTGGCTTAGTTTGTCAGTGGGTATAATATAATCCCACCTTTCAAAAATTCAAAATTTACAGTATTACGACATTAATTAACAAATTCTGAAACAGAAAAACTTACAAATTATATATATTATTAACCAAAGTAAGGTACTTTCTGTGAAACTTATAAGCAATTGTTATATTTTCAAATACGAGAAACTATTCATGTCTGACTCCATCTAGAGTATGAAAATTGACATAGCAATGTATTTACTTCAACGCGTTCAAATACAAAGGCGATTCCGCGCTGCGCGAGCACTTTGCGCGAGATAGCACTATGTCTCCTAATATTTTATACGTATCAAATATCGCAAAAAGCCATTTTTTATACAGTAAAACTCAATTATTTTAGAAACCTAATGTGTTGATGAAATTTCGTTTACGTCATCGTTTTACCATTCAAAAACTATAAGAACACTTCGTCTGGTTTAAAATAATTTTTGTAAGTTACTAGTATTATCCTAACAAATTATGTTTTTAATAGTATTAATATTTTATTTTAATTTACCATTATTAATATTATAAAATGTATGTATGTATGTATATATATATATATGATATATGATTTGATAAGTCATTAATTTTTATCAGTATAAAGGCTGCAGAACTTACAGATTCAGATAAAGATATTGAAAAATTTATGACTTATAAAAATTTACTTATGATAGTAGTAAAGGTAAGAACATAAATGCATGACTAAAATCTCAAAAATACTCGTATATTAATAAAATTAATAAACAATATCAATTTTTAATACTTAAGAATCGTAATTGTTTTGACCTTTAAATAATTTTAAAAATACTTTGAAAATAAGAAGAATCCACAGATATCTATATTCCTCTATAAGATCGCAAACTTGTGGTTTTAGCGTATGACATTCGGCAGAATACCTGGTTTCAATTATGTTAGCCTAAAGAAAACATCAGCGATAATATGCATTAGTGAAAATTACAACTATCCACTACGTACTCGCTGACATTTTTTAAAGAGTGATAAGACTTAATAAGCATTAAAAATACAAACAAATGCATCAATTATATGTTTGTTCTAATAATTAAATGTAATAATTAAGAGAACTGTATATTTGTGATATAAAAATAAATTCACAAAATAAACGGAAGATATTCATATTATGTAGTAATAAGCAGAATCACAAAAAGTAATTTGCCACAAACAAAATGTTTAATGTTGATATACCGTCCAAGCATATTTAATGAAAAATTTATAAAAATTATACATTTAGTATTTTAATTCAGTAATTTATAAACAAATTAATTAAATGTACATATTATAAAATTCTGTAAAATGTTCTAAACAAATATTTTAATGTGTATAATATAATTTGTATTAATTTTAACATTTTGTATTAAATTATATATAACAAAATCTTGCATAAATTTATAATCTGCAAATATATGTACATGTAGGTACTAAAGGTGTGCGAGTAGTTCGAATTCGAATCGAACAGAGTGGATCCGATTTAATTTAATTGTTTCGCGTCTAAATGCTGTGAATTTGAATAGCTCGAGAATTTTAAGAAATAATCTATGATTGTACATGTAAAGTAACATGGATAAATTTTCTTAAATATGTACTTACACTAAGAAGTAGCTTTTTTGGATATACATAATAATTGTCCGAATTGCTATTATTTTAATATCTTATTATTGATTTGAAATAGCAATTCCAATTTATCATAGCACAATTTGTAATTTGGGTATCCAAGTGACTCATCCATATTATTTTATTTATCTACTTATCAAATAATATAATTAATAAAAATTCATTTAATGTAGTGTGATAGTATTGGTGACTTTCCTCTTTCTATAAGATAAAAAAACATGTCTTATATTATTGATACCTTTCCATCTTATTGGCATCAATGCTTTCCAACAAAATAATGTATATTGCTGTTGTAAAAAATTGTAGACTCTACTTTAAAATATATTTCCCCAACACGTAAGTTGTGGGTAAAATATCACGCATTTGTCTGCGTCACAGATCTTCGCTCTCCACTGCGACGGTATCAAGCGAATTTTATCCAAGTGCTTCCCGAGAAAAACGAGCGACCTTAGGCGCCGTCGTAGGTCTCTCTGCCGAAGGATAGTATCGGCGACACTGTACCGAGCCGATAAATCGACCGGTCCTTCTGTTTGCATTCGCATCCTTATTTCAGGCTATTTGTCTCGAGTTCCGGGGGATTTCGGCGCGGCAGCTTAAATCTTCCCAACTGATCCCGCGGGACAATCCTCGCCGGAATGGGAGAAACTCTCGGAGTTTATCAGTCGGCAGGGGGGAAAGGGTGGGCGGGACGATGTATGTAGCTCCGCGATCGTAGAAACTAGATTGCGGAAACGATTATCTGTCGATTCGTGAGACTCGCCCTCGGCTTTACTCACGATGCTGCGCGGAACGCAATTTACTAATTTCCCGAAGTTGCCCGACGACGCGATACCTAGACCAGATCGTGGAATAATGTATTAGGTATTAGATTGTCGAGCAAGACTTTCGTATTTCGTAGCGCAAACGTGAAGTAGCTCAAGAATAAGAAATCTTTTTAACGTGACTGCGGAAAAAATTCAACATTTTATAAAATCTTAAACAACTTCTTTCCTATGCGGAATATTTAAAAAAAAATTCTAATAAAATAAGAGAGATTTGTAGTAAACATAAGATTCTGATCGGGTGAAAAAAAAGTTTGTTTAATGGACAGCAATATTTTTTGCGAAACATTTATCATTTACAATTATAAACTGCAAAGTGCATTTTAAAGATATATATTACGTTGTTACATAAGTTTGTTCGCTTTTTTTTACTTTTTTTCAATTAAACATACACTTTTATTACATTAAAAAAGAGACAATAAAATAGTACCGAGATACTTTCTTTATAGCTACGTTACACAAAAAGTATATGTTTCGCAAGTTCTTTTTATTATAATTATTAAATGCCGTGTCCGCGATTATCTCTCCCATCTTCTCTTAAACTTAAGTAAGATATATATATATAATATCTTTATTTTAGCAAAGTGCCTTTGAGATCCTAAATATTAAGTAACTTTGTGTAATTAGGTCACTGTTTAAATTTTCACTAAGGTAAAATTAACTCCAGTCTCATTAAAGAGTACATTTCTGAAGTTTTCCCGTGATGCTTACAAAATAGCTAATTTATCTCGTTTAAATATTAAAAAATAAAAAGTATTTTTGCGCCATGTCGCCACGGTTGTAAGAAACTTCGTCCGTTGGGACGGCGAAAATTAAACGAGGCACGGGCAGAGATCGTTAATCGTTGACAACGGAGACAGCAGTTTCGCTCCGAGGGCTCATTTTCAGGGTTGCCTGTCCGCAGGTCTTCAAGTGGTAGATTTTAATGAGAGACCTGGGAGGTGCGATGTACAAATAACGGACGGAAGTGCCTCGTCTCGATACGCCTGTTTGCGTGCTTACACAACAGGGTGTCTCAAAATCTCGAATCATGCTGATTTCTTTTCAAACAAAGGCAAAAAGTAATCTCTCAAAAATATTAATAATTATAACAGAACGGAAAAGCGTTAATAGTTACAGATTTTCTTAGAATTTCTTTTAAAATTAAATGAATTAAAAACTAATAGTAATTTAATGTAAAGGTTATGTACACTAAAAAAAAAAAAGAATTTGCTAACAATAATCAAATTTTGGTGAAACAATTTTAATTAAATGTCTTAATTATAATATGATCAAATATTTAATAATATTTAATAATTATATTAAGTGTAATCAAACAATAGTAATTAATTGATTATTAAACGATTGCCAAATGTTTAAATTAAATATTACTAAATATTTGGCTACATTAATTGAACATTTAATTATAATTAATTCACCAAAGCTTAAAAATTATCATCCAGGCTTGATTATCATTATCAAACTCTTTTTCAATGTGCGTCAGAATAATTTAATTGAAAATGGAAATGAAACAAATTTAATTGAAACCAAATGGGCTAATCAAAAATTTATTCAATTAGCCCACTTGGTCCTTTAAGTAAATTTACATAAAAATTTTTTTATTCGATTAGATATATTTGCACACTTTAAAACAATTTACGATACATTTCATATTTGTATCATTCCCAGATAAAAACGCTTCTAGATTTTTGAATATTCTGCATGAGAATCTTAATAATATATAATTTAATGTGCGAGTGTCTTGAGATATCTAACGAAAACCACTATCAAAATTGCAAGAGATGCCAACTGACACGCGGTGGCAGCGTCTGCAACATCTATGATGATGCCAGCAATATTACGACAGTGTCTAATAGAGAGGTCCGCGATAAGATTTCAACTTTTTACGCCTCTCGGTCCTGATTTCATGGACCGTTCTACACGGTGTCTTTGAAAACTCGATCAAACTTATTAACCTATAAACTAAATTTGAGACGCAAAATTTTTTTTAATATTACATAAATAAAAGGATAATGTGTTTTTTATGGAAAAATAAAACTTTACAATGAAACTTTGATTGGACGTTATATTTTCTGCATAAGATATTTTCTTCTTTTTTCTCCAACGTGAAACAAAAAAAAAGAGGAAAGGCAAACCGTGCAAGAAGTTCACTTCTGAGGTGTGGAAAAAGAACAAACGGTATTTGTAAAGTTCACGAATTAAATATTTTAATTATGAATAACTTGGTCTCTAATGAAAAGTTCTATTGAACTTTATATTAAAGTCGTCACATTTTGGATAAAAATATGCAATACAGCTTCATTACATACATCTAATATATAACATAATTTAATTTATGATTATTATCATATCAATTAAAATATTATTTATATTAATTAAATTTTTCGTATTAAAAGAGTTAAAAAGAGCTACGCTAAAGTTTTCACAAGTATCGATATCATGATATGATTTAAAAAGCGTGCAGTGAACGCACTGTGACGTATATAGATCTCACGATTAATCCTCGCCGCGGCGGGCGATAAAACAAATTTTTAAGTTGCAGGTCGGGGATCTCTTTCCCTCCCTCTTTCTCCCTCCGTCCGACGCGACCGCGAGATTGCATTTCGAGACAGCCACGTTGATTAACCCCGGCTAACAACGCCCGCGGGAGCACCCGTTATACAATTCCCGCAAACATCGTCAAATATTCATCCTCCGCGCGTCGCGCCGCGCCGCCAGGCGGGAACGTCGATTCGCGATCGACTCGTCCGCCGTTTACGTTTTTATCTCGGCTTCGCGATGAACCCGATGGCACCCCGGCACTCGTTTCCGGGCACCCCGGGTGCCGTGGTGCAATAAACGAGGAGCGGTCCTCTCGCCAACCCCACACCCCCGCCTGAGTTTTTACCCCGTACTGTTCCGACAGCGACAGCTCTCGCCGCGTTTGGCGATTCCGGGCTCCATCGGACGCTCCTGGCGGCTGCCGATAACGCGTTATCGAATATCGAAGAGGTAAATAATTTTAAAAGCCGCGCTATCGCGAACCGCGGCGCGGGCCTCGAACTCGTACCGCTGAAAAATTGAAGCGTTACGCATTTTCACGTCCCGAATTAAAACAAAAAACGAACTACTCTAGACTACTACATCACGTGAATTCATCCCCTTGCACGTCGTATTATGTTGTCAAGCATGCCTCTTTAATCAGATCGCATTTTTACAATTTATTTTCCAGAAAGAATCGATAGTATTGTAAGTAAATTTGTGTTATCATTTACATCATTTCTAATTATTCATGCTTCTTTAATATCTTAGAATTAGAATATATATCATGCAGACTGTTTCAGAAATAATTGGATAAACATTGTACTCACAAACACTAAAAAAAGATACTTGAAAGTTTATTTGTAAAATATAAATTTACTTCATTGAAATAAATCTTTATTTAAATACGAAGAAATAAAATTTTATTCCTAACAAAAAATAATTAATTCAAAAAATAAGTTATATTTTACAGAAATGTACATAAAATTTTTTATAATCAATAAATATCAAAACGTCACGAATGACATTTGCTTGCTAATATTTCGGTTTTTCTTTCTGCGAAAGAGCAAATCAGGTGAAAAAGGTCATATAATCATGCAAACGCTTCCTTTTCATGATATAAATATTTTTTATTCACCGACTTTGACGAAAACATTTTATTAAAGAAATTGCTTGAAATGATTTCCTTTCGCACCAAAGCATGCCTCACATTGATATTTCTTGCATTGTCAAAGACGTTCAAAAATTCCAAAAATATTTCGTATTTTGTCACACAAAGCAATAATACAATTTCGGAGTACTTTCACAGAAGTATCGCAAACGAGAGTCTTAAGATGTTTCCATAACTAAAAATTTAAGGAATTTTGACTGAGAGAAACCATGCAATTAGTCCTTATCTCCAGTGATCGATATGTAACTTGAAAAATTTTTCCGTAAATGAAAAATATTTGTAATTTGAAAAGGAAGTGATTTTGAATCCACGCTTATATAATCTTTTTTTTTTCATTCTTACAATGAACAGAATATGCTCTTAAAGTTTTATTTCTGTATGTTGGAGCCTCTACAGGAATTTTTAAATTGTAATTAAAATTATGCAAAAGAATTCTGTTTGTCCAATGCAAATAATAACGTTCTCATTCTTTTCACATCTAGCGCATACTTCTTTGAAAATATTTGAAAATTGATGAAAAAAAAAAGAATTTGTTTTAACAACAGATTTCGGCAGGTGTCAAACAATCGTTACCACCTGTAACTCTTCTCCTCTTCTTCCTTCCTTCCCCGAAAAAAAAAAAATTGATGTTGTGTAACGTTTGCAACACAGGGCCGATAGTTTTGTTTGCAGACCAGTGAAACACGATTGTTGTATCGCGCTTCCGTTTTTCCGCGCGCCGCCGTCGATCGAGCGAAACAGACGATGCTCTGTTTGTAAATGTCGTGCCGTTTTAATGAACCGTATGGTCGATAATAGAATCCGTATATCTCACCCCCGGCTTCGAACCAACCTGGAACCGCACGCGAACATCGGCGTCGAGAGCATGCACGCGCGGGCTGTCTCGATCAGTTTTCTCTCTTTTTCTCTCCCTCTTTCCTTCTTCTCTTTCACACACACACACACACGCGCGCGCGCATCCACCGGTAGCTAACCAAATTAAACGTAATTTGAATATCGTTTGAAATTCAATCGAGATGCCCCGTGACGGGCCGCCCCGCCCGCCGGCGGGCGTTATCGAATAAAAATATCGAAAATTCCGCGCGCGCAACGGCACAACGGTCACGTCCGCCAAAGCTACCGAACGGAATTTCCGAAATTCCGGATGCGATCGGAGGGAGACGGATTAATGGAGTGGTACATCGGAAGAAAGAAACAGAGAAATCAAGCCGGACAGACGCGAGGCGGAATAGAGTGGGTTTTTGTTTGACGTAGCTCCCAATCTTCTCCTCTCACTTTTTAGTTTCACAACCGAAGCACGCGATTTCCGCATACACGAAACTCAATTCGCGAATATTATCTTTTTATTGCTTATCTGCTGAGCGAGCTTATCCGTTGCTTTGCGGTAACTGATGGAATCACTCGCTCTAAACGTAAATTACTTTAAAGGAGAACCGGTGTGTAATGAAAGCGATATGGATTAATCTAAAAGTATTAATATTATTAAATATTAAATAAATATTAATCTTTATGTTTTAATCGAGACTCCTTTAACTATTATGCGTTTTAAGCGTAACATGACTATATTTCTCACTCTTCGCTAACGGTGACAATACTGTTCCAAAAGCAATTTGTCATTTGTCGAATCGCCAGCGAACTTTATAAAACAATTGAACGCGCATCGGACAATTAAAGTGAGAAACTTGTGCGCTATTGATCGGAGCCATCGAATCGACCAAATTACGAAGTTCAGATACTACGTGGAACACGAAGATAGCCGCAAGATGAGTAACGCCGGCGACAGTTCGATAATGATGTAGAATTGAAACTACAGTAAAAACTTCACTCGTCGTTAGAATAAAAATCGACACGTTTCTATTTGCTTTGTCATCCAACGTTTCTTAACATTATTATTCAATTATAACAAATATATTCTTCTATTTGTGAATTTTTTGATTATTTCGATTTAAGAATTTTCAAATTTACAATCAGCATGCCATTAATTATAAAAATTAAAAATGGGACGTGTATGTACCAAACCTTCAAAAATTCTTAGCTTCTACTAAAAAAAATAAAGATAACCACTTCTTCTAAAAAAATTTTGCCAAATTCAAACTACGTGATAAAATCATCGTAAAATTATCGTAAATGTTTTTAATTTTAAAGTTTATATATTAGGTGTACAATTTACTTATCGATCTTTCTAAAGAAAATATATTAAAATAAAATAACCCTTGTTTTATTGTTTTGAAAATATATTATTTATTTTAAAAAATCAAATAATTTTTTAATTTTTGAAATATTTTTTAATCTTCGAATAGTCTCTGTTACTCTCTAAAATCTTTGGAGTGGAATCCCACTCTAAAAGTGTGAAAATCCTGCCAGTCTTGATAAAGAGTGGCAGGATTTTCACACTTTTAGAGTGGAATTCCACTCTTTTAGATGAAATTCTACTCCAAAAAATTTAGAGAATACTTTCTATATCCTTATAAAAAAAAAATCTTCAAAAGAAGCCTCAAAATGACCCTGAAATGTATGAGTAATTTCGAAACTTCAAACGATGTTGAGCCCCAAAACTTTTATTTCTGGTATCATATTTTTATAATGAAATATGTCATTAACTTAAGTAATCATAAAATATTAATAATTTAATACTTTAGTTTTGCTGCAATTATTTTCTGGAAGGAAAAGGAACACACCAATTTCATTTGGGCAGGGAACCGAGCTTATTAGCAAAAATTGAACGCGCGAGAATTTAAAATTCGATGCACGACATATATGTAGTATATCCGCCGTAACAAGTGATCCAAAATGACGTTACTTGCTTGTAGTTTAGATCTCGAATCACGATTCGCGCTTGAGAACTCACGGAACGTACGAATAGACCTGGGACTTCCCGCTTCGAGAGAAGTGAGATGGCTAAAGCCGAATAAAGCCGCTTGCAAGTTCGCGGCAAATCTCCCGATCTTTGCGGTGAAGTTTGCGCACTCGGTCGGACAGTTCGCTCGCGGGGATTTCCTCGCCGAGACGGGATGTATCGAGCTATCGAGCAGCACTATTACGGAAGCGGCACGACACGGAAACCGGACGGGATTGAAATGGCACGGGACGGAACGGCTGACCGCGTTCGCAAATGCGGATCGATCGCGATGGCGGGCGATGGAGGACCCTAATCCGTTTAATTCCCGACTAACGAAACGTCCTTTGTGTCGATTAACCCACGCCAATCCGCCCGAGCCATTCGCTCCGCCGGATCGACCGCGACCGTGGCGTAAGGTCGAGCTTTCCGATCAAGCGGTCTCATCGATCGGCCGAAACGCGCTCCGGAGAAATCGACCACGCGCAATCGTTCCCCACCGTTACATCCCGCGCGACGCATCGAGAATATCCCAATCAGCAATCCGGGCAAAGTAAATCCAATGTCATGTTCCGGATAACCGGCGTCAATGCCGTCGTTGACATCAACAAAGGGGGTTAACTGAGAGACGCGTCACGAGGGAGCGAAGTGCGACAGTTATAATACAGTTATGTAGCTAAAACAATTCACGCATTATTCGTCATCAATTACTCGTATCAATTAAGGATCTTGGCGAATCGACAAATAGGGATATTTTCAACACCATGTAAAGCTTTAACGTAAAGTGATAGATGAATAATGTATTTCTGGTTTAGAGATATGTATATTTTTATTTAAAGGAGTAAGATACAAAAGTAGAATAAATATGAAAATAAATAATGAAGCGGTCTAAATGCAATAAATGCGCGGGCCTGCATAGGCTGCGTTCGCTTTGACGCTCACAGCGCTGTAAGCATTATTTCATCTTTCTTGTTTACAAATAGTAAACAAGGATAAATGATGTTCACAGGCGCTGTGAGCGCCAAAGCGAACGTAATTACAGTAGTCTCGATAAATTATTTGAAATTAAAAAGCAAACAATTTTTTGTACACTTGTCATTTTTCGGATCGAGGAGGCGGAAATTTTTTTAATTTTATTTTTCGCGAAACTGCGCACATTTGAATTTGAAAATTGCGTTTTTTTCCGAAAAATTCTTTTTTCTCCTACTTGTTATAACTTTAAAAAAAAAAATCAAAAGAAGTTTTTGATGCCGAATGTTATAACATTAAAAGCGTTGTTTTAAAATTTCAAACTGGATAAAAGTTTTAAAATTTCAAATCGGATAAACCATGTTTGAGTTATCGTGGCTACCGCTCTGAAAAATAATATTTTGAGAAAAATGCTTTGTAAGCTTTCCATGCTTTAACCACACTTTTTTTAAAGCAAATATACATATTTTCAAAGCAAAAATACATTATTGAAAAATATTGTCTATCCTGATGATTTAGGGTTCTCCTTGTAACTTCTTAAATAATGAAATTTAAGAAGACTGAGATCAAGAAATTAATTTTTTTAGATTAACACGAAGTTAATAAGTTTAATTATTAAAGGCAAAACAAACAGTTTTGCTTAATAATAATTTTTTGCAATAATAATATTAATAAATTATTATTGCAAAAAATTATTATTAAGCAAAACTGTTTGTTTTGCCTTTTTTTAATCTGTCAATAGGTTTGACATTTTTTACTTGCTTTAATGACTATCATATATTAATACAAAGATCATTGGACATTTTAATTTTATTTTAACATAAACTTACTATACTATTTCAATTTATCGTACAATCAAACATTAATATAACGTATTTCTGGTTCGTGGAATTTTTTAAATAAATCTTTTAAATTATAGCTACATAAATATAATATATCGAAACAAGAAAAGATAAATTTCGAAAAAATATATTCGCTACTTCACCTTCCATGGCTTTTGTGCTTCTTTGCTGTTCACGTTCGCACGTGATTCCCGGTGGTATGGCGTATATAATATAAACTATAAAATTCGTCGTCACAGGAATCGACGTTTTCATGTCTATTGCTATGTATGTAGCACGCTCGCGTATTGCACCGCATGCAAGCGTGATGTGGTTGCATTCAGAGAATTCAGATCTGGATATGTTTTTGAACTCAGCTTATCAACTGCATGCGGAGGGGTGGGGGGAGGGAAAGGCGAAGAGAGGAAAAAAGGAAAGGAAAGATGAAGAAGGAGGTTACGTGATCCTGACTTGATATTACGGTGCATGCAAGAAATTTCTATAAAATTTGACTGATGTATGGGACTGATCTCGTAATCTTTTGTGAAAAAAAAGAGAAAACTCGATTATGAGAAAGATCAATTGCAACGTTTCTCGCGGACTTTTGCTGCGGTTGCAATACGCTGTTATTCATAATCTAAATGAAGAAATGGTTTCATCTTTATCTAGATTATTAGAATAAATATTATTGTTATCTATTTCTATCTTATTGATTTAAAAAATATTGTTCTTTTCAAATTATCTAAATCAATGTGAATATTAACGAACATGAAGTATTGTCCCTAGCTTCAAGTTATCATTTATTCTAACAAGAGAATTTTTTTTAATGATGACAATAGAATGTACAGTTCAGAAAATAGAGTATTGTAAAAATTATAAGTTGAAAAGTTTTGCAAAAAGAACTTTGTTAGGCATTGTATTCCCTCTATATTTTTCTTAATTTTTATTAGCGTATTGATCCAAATCAAAGGAACATTTTGTGTTCAATTGAATTATTTAAAGAAATCTTGTTTTTAAGATAAATAAAGATATGAATATATTGTTTTTATGTCCTAAATTGTTTTGCTCAATGTTAGTGCGATATCATTTTCAAATTATTTTGATAAATTTAAAATGAAATTATCTCTCTTATCTAAGATATGTTTACATGTAATTTTTCTTATTTTTCTCTAGATAAGTTTAACAACAAGTTTTAAAGCGCAGCACACTAATTCATGTTGATGAATTTATTTCTCGTCCTCGAAGATGAAAAAAAAAAAGAAACGAAACTTAACTCAGTTAACAAACGCGAATTTATGTAGGAATCATTAATTCTCTGGAATTCTGGACTGGTAGTCTCTCGACTGTTAATAAGCTTAAGTACTGGAATGTACCACTATATAAGCTTTACGAGATATTATGGTGCCTTTCATGCCATGTGCGCGTTACAATCGTCTTATTATACCCAGACGGGAGTGCATGCCCGGCGCAAATTCCGCGTTTATATTGTTACCGCCACTCGTGCTTCCACACCCATGAGGATCGTGTAATTATGCAATAATACGGCGAGTGTGGACGAGCGGGGAATATAGTACGTCAGAAATTTCGCCGCAAATGTCGAAACGGCGAGCCACATCGCGCATTTCCACGCGTGACCGCGATATTCGATAAAGGTTTATTTCGGCCCATGAAAATTGGATTTTCCAGGGTGGTGCTACGTGCGCGTCGCGTCGCGCGTCGCAATATATGCAAGCGCGATCCAGGCAACGTATCCGGAAAATATTTGATTTCTCGCGCAACTCGGCTGTTTCGCGGAAAATTCGCTGTTGCGTTATATATAATCGCGATATTAGGTGTCCTTTTCTCGCTCGTGTTATGATCGCGAACGTATAATACATTTTCTCCATTCTGCGTATTTTACACAATTTTCACACGACCCGAATCGCTCTCGATGCAGTGAAAACCAATTCTTGTGATCTTTAATTATTAATTTGGATGGTAAACGTATCTGATATATAAATAAAGTGAATTTGCTCACCACTTTGAATTTCGCATTTCATATTTTGACATTTTGTTCAGCGTCCAGCTCGCACGTGTTTCCATTCGAGCTTTTCTCGAAATCGTTAATTTTAATATACTTCTATTTTATTAAACGTTATTAAGCGCGATAGCCGGCCAGCTTTTAGTTTCGAGACAAGGGATGGTTCTGACCCTTTCAAACGGACCGCGGAGATGAATTACGTCAAAGTAAATTGATTTCGAAGCAATCTCCTGTTCTGCTTCCTGCGGGCGGAAGGCGATGTCGGATTTATGAGAAAAGCTCCAAGATTCTGGACGTTATTCAAAAGTATTATATATCCTGCCGTCTATACGTGTACGGACGTCTCAACTTCAACGTGAAAGGAGTCTTAACACGTGTGGCTTAAAGATTATATTTTTTAAACACAAAAGAAAAACAAAAGAAGAACTTGACCAACCTGAAATACTCCATTTGAAAATAAATTAATATACGGCAAGAGACAAAGGTTGGTTGAATTATAAGATATGTTCACGTACGTACATACGCGTATATTGCATGCCCTTTTCTCCAATTTAATCCCAGAGTTTCCCCCGTAGCTATCCTTTGCCGTGTCTAGCCAAATGCGAAGGTATTAAAATATTCCACGAGTGAGTATTGTGCGCGCGTCCCAGTTTCCGCGGCAGCGCCTTGCACTTGCAGTTTATTTTAAAACGGCTGCCGCAATATAATCTCATTATTCCGCGAATACCTGAATGAGGCGGACGTGGAGAGAAATATACTGGTTCGCATCTCTCGCGCGGATCTCGCGCCGCCTCTCTTTTCCAACCGCCAGCGCTTTCTTTCCTTATCCCGGTGGCTTCCAGGAAATCTTTCCTCGCGAACTTCTGGATTTTAGTTGACGAACACCGGTACACATCTCGCACCGCAAATACCTTCAGACGCCTACATGTGCTCGGCCAGATTGAGCGTGAAATGCAGAAGGATCAGTCGCGCGCGCACACGAACGTGGCGTATTGCGTGCACGTATATCCAGTGTAAAGTAAAGCAGCACATGAGTATCTAAGAAGGATTTTGCGAAAGAAACAATCTTTTACTATGTTCTGGACGATGAGACTACCATATATTGAAAGAGAGAGATCAAGCTTAAATTATTGTTATTTAAAAAAATAAAAAATCTTGGATACAGCATTGAAATTCAAAAAGTTGCACATTAGCTTCAAAAATTGCTGAACGACTGGACATGTACCTAAATCCGGACACAAACAAACTTTTATTATAATATTAAAATTTAATTGTAATTTTTAAATAATTTTAAATACATTTTCTTTCTTCAATATTTATTTGTGTTTTCAATTTGTTTTATAATTCGACAAAACAAATATATATTTTTTATATATTTAAAAAATAAAGTAAATTATTTAAAAAGCTTGAAACATATTAAATTATTTTTTAACTATGTACTGTTTAATGAAAACTGCGAGTTTGTATTGTGAAAAAGGTATTTAATATTTGTGACTATAACTGCGTAACAAAATAAATATGATTGAGAAACTTTATTTTTATAATTGTTATTGCTATAATGTTAATAATAAACCTTATTTTATTATTTTATTAACTATTGCAAAGTTTTAAATATAAATTCAAATATTAACACTATAAAATATTAAGATATAAAGGATAAAAGTAAAATAAACATTTTTACATTGTAATGAATTCACAATTAATTATACACTGAGAGACAATTTTAATAAACATTTGCTTGAATACTTGCAATGATATATTTACTAAATATAAATAAATATTTATTTAATACAAAAATCACTAATATAATTTAATTATCATTTCTTTTATTGAATAAATATTTATGTACCGTAAGTAACTATTTTATTGCAAATATTTAAACAAATATTTATTAAAATTTAGTAATTTTTCTTCTCAATGTAGTGAATATAATTACATTTTTAACATTCTTTTACTATTTACGTTGTAATAATAGCTGTAATTTGCGTGGTTAAAATAATTATAAATATATAATTGCCATCGAAAATGATTATGAATTATAATTATTTAATTATGATAATTGCAATTTTTTTCTCTCAGTGTAAGACAAACTTTCACAGAGCATTGACTAATTGTTGCGCTAAAAGAAAGTGTTTCTTTCAATAAATCGTATTCTCGTTCTAAGTATTACAGAAAGATTTAAAAAAATTTCAAATTTTATTCGCCTATGGGTGCACCACTGTTACGGCGAGAAGGCAATAACGTCGCGCCAGTATTGATGTTTTCCTTGGCGGCTTTAAAAGTGCCGCAGCTACGACGGGAATTTGCGAAATTCATCTTTAAAGCTCGGGCACGTTCTTGCGCGCGTAACCCTTCTGCCAAGGAAAACACTGCCACGTTGCGGAAGATTAATCTACCGCTGCTAGGAACGACGTCGCCTGGGAAGAATCCGCACACCATAGGCGCCGTAAGGCTAAGTGAATAAAGTGCACTCTATTGAATTTTCATAGGAACAGACAAGATTAAATTCACTTTTCTCTCACAATAAAGATTTAGAAAATAAAAGTAGTATCGCCTACAATTTTTGCGTAACAAGCAAATATAAAGTTTCTAACATATACAAGAAGTTGCAATAGAATTATGAAGTTTGAAAGAATGTTTTTTATGTAACAAGAAACGTACAATATTCATAAACATAGATATTTTGTTATATCTTCTCATTTTGCGAGTAAAGAACATTGTGACATATTTTTACCGTGTAAAATTGAATCTTAAAATTTAATCTTCCAAGATATAACTTTTTAATATAAATCACAAAACCTTTTTACTTTAAACATGCAAAGTTTTTTATGATTCACGCTTGTTGCACTTTTACAATACATTATTTATTTTTAAATTGTTTAAATAATAATAATCTCTCTCTCTCTCTCTATTTTTCTATCTCACTTTTTACTCAATTTTTTCTCTTTTATTTATGATATTTTGGAAACAGTGCGAAAGTATTACAATACATATGTATTATACATAACTTTTAAAAAGTTTTAAGCATTTACAATTGCTTATACTCAAACTAATTAACATTATTTATGTTCCCATATTAAAAGATGTGAATAAATATATATCTTTCCCCTATTCTTTACGTCCGTGTTTAACACGACACGCTGACAGCAATATGGCTCTCATAAAACGGAAATAGTATTAGGTCAGCTTAATAAAAACAAGTGTCATAAAATTCTACGTCACTTTGCGTAACCATTCCTAGTAACGATTAATGCGCCGAGAATATAGATGACTAAAAATATGCGCACAGTCAAGGTTAAAATAACTTCTGAAATTTATCTTGGTCCAAACGGATTCCGAGACGTCAGTTTCTCAAATTAACATCGGATAAATCCCATTGCTACGTTATAAAGTTAGATCGTACCTGCGGTTCTAAAATTGTAATAGACTAAATAAAGAAATCTTCCTTTCGCGTGTAATTTACAATTTATATTTTTTACAAAAAATTACAACGCCTAAAATTGTTAATGTGTAATAATCGCTCGTACTCAATTTAATTTGTTTTCGAATCATAAATTTCTAAGAGAGTTTACCTATTTCCTTTTAATAAAAAAAAACGAGTTAGAAACTATTTGTAAAAATAATCTTATCAATTTATTAAATTTCATTATTACAAAGATTAAAAGGGTATCCTAAAAAAATCATAATAATGAAAGTAAATCAATATCTCCGTCTTACGCTAATACTAAACCTCAAAGCATTCTTCGCGCCGCATGTGATTACAAATTGACGACGATTAAGGCACAAAGGAAGTTCCGATCGAACGCTTCGAATTAACGATACCCAGCTATTGAATGTAAGAGGATTACAAGCGCGCGCACACGCGAATATCAGCGTTCTAAATCGCACAACTTCCGACTGCCTCCGTGTGGCATTGCCGCCGTGCTCGGGGACGGTCGACCGATGAATGGGCCAGGATGAATGGCGACTGTAAAGGACGTTTGTGAATGACGCGTATCAGCGGTTGTACCGCGCGCGTACACGCGATCCCGCAAACTGTGTCGAAAGCATATGTCTACGCATTAAGATAAAAGCAGCAGAGAAAATACAAGAACACAAAGAAAGCTCGATATTGCGACTGCTTCCTGACTCGATTCAAATCAAATTTTCTTTACCAAGATAGTAAGGTACCACCCCCAGTAAGAAACATTGTTACAATCACCACAATTTAACTACAATTTGTAGTTATTTTCGGTGCTAACTAGTTTTATATATAGTAATGATGTATTTTGTATTTAATAATAATTTTTAGTCATTATTATTATATATAAAATAATTAGTATATATCAAATAATAAATATAGTTAGGAACTACATTTATAGTTGTTTTAATTATGCAAATTATAATTTTTAGCCATTTTTACTATACAAACAGTAAGTGAATGTTGAATAAATAGTTGCATAATTGTACTTGCATTTACTACAAAAAATTCAAATTTTATTTTTATCTTGATGTTAATAGTGATAATTATCATAATTTATGGTAAAATTTGTTCATAATTGGTAGAATTATGAAGGTAGAACTAAGATTATTATTAGGTATTAACACTATAGCAGTAATAAAACTATAAAACTATAAAATAGATCTAACTATAATTACTTTACCATGCAATTACAGCCATAAACACTTTTCTCTCACAACAATGTCACTTTTTTTTAAGTTTCTGATTTATAACCGAGTTGTCAACAAATCCGATAATTTAATAAGTATCATTCATTCTTCGATATTGTATATTTACATGTCACTAAATAATCAAGAAAGTTTACTATTATTTTCTTATGTATATTGGAATCTGTTCGAAATTGAAATATTCAAAATTTTCTATTTTTTAGCTTATCTATTTTTTAGCTTGTTTTATGAAACAAACTATTGGAATTTAGAAATGATTAATTAATAATCTTAAAACAATTTGAACCCAAGATACAAAATATATATACATATTTATTTATTTAAAAAAATGAAATAAAGTTGATAATATTTTCAAAAAACAAAAAAAAGTGAGCCATTATATTTTATACCAATAGTATCTTCAAATAGACAATCAACCTTTCTATTAAAAACTAGTTATTTTCGTATAATATGAAACTTTCGAGTGTTTTGTTGATAAAGCAACTGATTGCTATTGGAAAATATAATACCAATTCGGTTTTTTATAAAAACGAATGACCTAATTGCAATGATATTTAATATTGGAAATTACCTATAGGATTTTTGGAATTAAACTTCAATATCCGGATATTAAATTACTCTTGCAATTTATTATTTTATCCTTTAATTTAATTTAACAAAGAGTCTTTATCCCTTTCACGAAATTTCTATACATTTCCGATGCCTTTATACATATTATAATAATTTTGCATAATTATTTCCTTTCGCCACTGTACACAACATTAATATGTAACAACAGATAAATCAAAATTACATTTCCCTTTTCCGCTGTTAAGTGTCTCAAAAAGAGAATCCAGTTAAAATCGACAGCCGGGAGCAATTGAAATTTGCGTACGTTCGTTTGTGCATTTTCGCTCGTGTAATCGCGCTCGCTAATCATCTCTTTTTCAGTTTCCTTATTTTCGTTTGACTATTTTTTTTTTTCGCGCTCGAGTATCACGGATGCGTTCGACTTTTCACGGGAGAGAAGATCGCTGCTAATAATTAGAATTAAGTTAAGAGTCGAGCAGCCGAGAGGCAGGGATCGACAGAGGTGGAATTATCGCGGTAAGAACGAGACAAATAAGAAAAGCGTGCGCATCTTGTTGGCTCCGGCAGCGCGTAACCGCTAAACCTCTCTAACCACACTGAGCATTAAAACGGGCACCGGCCACGAGAAAGAGATTAGTTTCTTCGAAGGCGTTTAACCGTGATTATGGGATCGACATAGACCGCTCTCGCGCACGCGATCGGGGTGGGTACCGCGACGCGCGCGTACGTACGCGACTGGCGCACCTGAGAAGAGCAGAACGACGCAAAGTCAAGAGCTCATTTCATTAGAGGTGAAAAACATTCAGTGCACTTCCAGATTAACCCGTTGTGGTTACACCTCCAAAAAATAACGTAATGGTTACACTGGGTCCAGTTGACCCGACGCAAAAAAACAGTTGCCATTTGCGTTCCTTTTGATGAATCGACTCAAATCCTTCACGAAAATGAAGTTTAAGACTTCTTCTTCGTAATCAAATCGTTTATGTATCCTTTATTAAATTTTTTAATATTGAAACGACACGAGAAAAAAAATTTTGAAAAATGTGCCATTTTGTACTAAAAAATTCCTGAAAATTCTAATTTTTTAGTAGAATCAAAGTTATTACCGGGGTTCTACTCCAGAAGTAGTATACTTTTAAGGAAAAAATAGTATTAATAGTATTATTAGTATTATAATAGTATTTATCGTATTTTGGAAGCTACAGCAACTTAAAAATGGCCTTAGTCATCTAGACCCAGTGTAACCACAACGGGTTAAACTAAAGAAAATAATGTAATAATTTATTAAAATACTTTTGGATAAAATAGAATTATAATCGTCACATGTGATCTCTTCCGCCTCCAAAAACACGGAAATGCATTTCATTTTATAAAATTTACTCGATTTCATCTTGGATTTAACCTTTGTTTCATCAGTCTTGTGCAGCGCTACTGTGAGTCAATTTTCTCCAAAGTATGAATTCAAGTTTAATTCAAATTCTTGTTATTAAAATTTTTAATCAATGAGCTAAAATAATATTCAAGATTCTATCTACATTAAAATTAATTTAGTTATTCTAACACCTTGCAACCTTGCAATAAAATAAAAAGATTTTTTTAAGTGCAGAAAATCTTAAAAACGTGGATGAGTTTTCACCTAAAGTAGTGTTGAAAATACAGGGTAAAATGTAAGAAAAATATAACTAGCACTCCAGAGTTAATACCCATTTCCACCAATTAGATTGATTTTGATTTCGATTTAATTTACGCTTTATCTTTTTCTAATTCTAAGAATTAGTAGATTGATTCTAAGAATAAGTAATTTTAGTGAAATAAATTCATATATCTTACAAATAAAATCTTAAGTATTTTTTTCTCATTGTTAGTTTAAATTAACTTTGACCTCGGTTTAATTTACTATTATCATTTTTTAATTCTTGAAAATAGAAAAAAAAAAAGATGAAGATTATTTATGAAATGTATAACTTTATTCAAATAAATCTTCATTTAAATATGGCAAAATAAAATTTTATTCCTAGCAAATAAACTAATTAATAAGAAAAGTAAGATATATTTTACAGAAATATATAATACATTTCGTCAATCAAATATTTATAATCAATAGATACTGAAAACAATCGTCACAAGTAACATTTGATTGCTAACTTTTTCACCTTTTTTCTCATTTATGGAACTCGACGTAAGAAAATCGAAGATTATTAAATCAAGTTTTAATAAGAAAAAAAAAATTCCGACATTTAAATGTGACGAGGAAAATCTCTGCAGATATCTGCAGATAATATATCTCGTCGTTTGTACAACTTCTGTTTCTTGTATTGCGTGGAGTGGTACTGTGGTACTGCCTCAATCATATCTCACCAGCTTAGCTGTTCGATGTATATTATAGGAGTCTATGATAATGTCCGGCAAAAAGTCCGACACTCCCAAGGTCAAAGATCTCGTAGCTCTCATCTCTCTCATCTCGCTCGTGAGTGCAAAGTATCTCTCTCGTGCTCTCTCACATTTATCAGGCGCGCTTCTTGCGGCCACTCCGCGGTACACTTCGATAAACGACACGCGAACGAGACATAGCATAGATGTATGCGAGTTGTCCTGTCCAATGAATAACCAGCTGGGAAATCTTATTAAATAGCTGAATATCTTTCTCGAGCTAAAATATTACCCCTTCGCGTAAGTATATGTAGTATACGATTTAATATTTCAAATATATCGGTTTTGCGTCAGAAGAAAATTATTTTATATTCATTTAATGTAAATAGAGAACATTAAAATGATGAGATTATTTGATTTAAGGACGTAAGTAAGTGTCACGTTTCAAAGTAACATCCCAGAAATTTTTAAATTTTGTAGATTATTCAATTATTATATTTGAGCATTTATGTAAAATTTGAACATAATTCTCTCATTGATTTAAAAAGTTTTATTATTTTTTTTTTTTTTTTCATTTTTTGATTACTCTGGATTCTTATATGTATAAAATTGCGCGTATAAATACTTATTTGTAAATTTGAGAAAACAGCATTACGAATTAATTCAAAGTTATATGTAATAAGAAAATTTTAATAAATATTTATATAAAAGTTTACTTGGATTCTCTTACTCATTTACAATAAAAGTATTTAACTAATCGTAAAACTGCAGCAAAAGATTTAATAGAGTCATTTTCGCTGCATAAGCTACTACAAGCTACTTTTTTGTTGTTTTTTTTTTTCTTTGCAGCTGATTTCAGAACCAAAATTCGAATATTCGCGACCAAAGCTTTTGCCGTTGATTAACAAAAAGAAGAACAAACCCAAGAAGCCTTCAGCTTTTTTTCAATTTCGATAATTGTTATCTGGTATTGTAGAACCAAAACATCCTTAGGTGTTTTACTGTAGAAATAAGGAAAGGCTTAGCGCTCATATAATAGTGATGCTGTACTCTGAACACGCGAGCGGAATGCAAAAGACGCCGCGCCGCGCAACAGTCTCGCAACGCGCGGATGTTACCCGGTCTAAAAAAAATGTTTTTGCTCTTGTAGCACATTTTTATCCTGTTCTTTTTTTTGCCGTACATCGACCATTCTCGCGAGCCGGATGCGCAACGCTCAAAGTCGTAAAATACCACCATCGCGCATGCGAGAGAACCGGTTGCTCTCTCTTTATCTCTCTCTTTCTCTCTCGCACGCGCGCGTATCGGAAACCAAATATTTTTCGTTGCCTATCCAGCAGCTTTAAATATTTCGTCCGGCGCATGTTTCTCTCGCACTAACTTCCTGCTCAATGTCGCTCATTCTTATCGACGCGCTTCGCAATGTGTAAACAAATATAATAATGAATTTCGCTGGGGGCACTTAACGTGCGCTGGTGCAAATACCCAGAAAATTTGCACAGAAATTAACCTAGATAAAGTTATAATTTAATAACTTGTACTATATAAGCACATTATATGGTATACATATAAACTGGTGTTGTTTAAACATTGATGCTACGTACATTTAAGATAATATATTTAAGAATGCTTTAGCTATGTAATACTAAAGCTAAAAGTTATCGAAATTTAAAAACTACAGGCTTCTTAGATTCTCTTTTTCCTAATCAACGACAAGAAATTTTGATTATGCCTATCCGAATTTTGGCTATGAAACCAGCTATAAAAAAGGAAACAATGAAAAATTTATCTTATAATGGCTACGTTCGAAAATAACTCTACTATAAGTAACTTTTAAACGAGTAAGTCGATACAAATAAACTTTTGCACGAATATTTATTGTTAAGTGTTTACTGAAATTTTATTAAAAAATTCCATAAAAATTCCTGAATTTTCCAGGAATTTTATTCACAATTCCAGGTAAAATTAGAGAACTTTTCAAATGCAGCTTCGAAATAAATTTACTTTATTATACCTTCTAATGTTTTCTAAGCAAACAATCGCAAGGAAAAGCTTTTTAAATTTTAAATACTAAAGAGACAGTATTAAAATGAAATAATATGAACTAAATATGACAGATCTGTACGCAAAATGCAAATCTAATTCACTGAACAGAATTCGAAAGGTGATTAAATATACGATGGCAATTTAAAAGGACGCATTGTCCTTTGCTAATTTTTTGATAAAAATTCGCGATTTAGGCGAAAATGTACATAAATGGATATACTGTACTACTTGCTAATTGATTTTGCATTATTAAAAAAAATGATCAAAGAAATAATTTTGCAAAAAGTGAAACAGAATTAATTTAAAATTAAAAATAAAATTCCAAAATTTTCCCTGAGCATTAATAAAATCCTGCAGAAATCTACGATCTTCAACAGCCGCACTGATAGAGCTTTTCACCACATTTTCAAGCCAATTTTATTTCGTGTTCTTATCTTTGCATTATTGTTATTTATTAATTATTAAATATTTGATTGCTTTTTTTGATAAATTATTAATAAAATAATAAAAATAACTTAAGTAGTACGCATTTGACAACTCTCTCCTATATGTAAAAAATTTGATTTAATGAATTTGATTAATAAATACTTCCCTATTTGAAAATAATAAATACTACAAAATGCGACTTTATATAAAACTCAAGAGTAAACGAAATATTAAAAAATCAACCAATGACAAAATTATTTACGAATTTTATGCTGGTACTCAAATAATAGAATAATCTAGGTAATTTTAAAATTTTTGGTAATGCTTTGGTAATGCTTATGTGACACATATATCCTTGAGTAATTTCTACGATAATCTTCCCGTTATCGATTTGATTTAAAGATCTCGATTTAAATGTCATTTCAAGCGTCAGTATGATATACTTTACTTTTAATTCAGTATACACGTACATATATTTGGAACTTATTGTTGGTTCGTCACGAGCCAAGAATGTCGCTCATGTTTGCCGCTCGTAGGACATATTCAGTTCCGACACAAGAAAACCCCCTCGTCGCTACCATATCTCTGTCGCGTTATGAAATCCAAGCACGTCGTTGCCGATAAATCAACGCAACAGTCGGGCGATCTCGCAGGCAATCCTCGATCGCCGGCCGGCCGGCCGGCCAGCCGATCAATCACGCGCTTTCAATCCCCGACACGTGCGCGATCCGGCGAACGTCGCAGCGTACGAACGAACGAATGAACATCAGCGTGGTATCGCGAATCAGCACCAGGTGGGCAGCTCTCGCTAATTCACCAGTTAGCCCCATGCGGCCGGCATTCGTCGTCGATTTGCATCTGCCTACCCACGCTCGCTCTTGGAACAGATCGGACCCCCGCCGTAATGTTAAGAGAATATAAAGCAAAACCGACTGGCAGACAAATCAAATTTGAAGTCATACGTCCTTCTTTTCTGATGTCCGGGTTTGGAAAATTCACCCAAGTTTACTCCATTTTCTCGTAGAGATATATGTAGAATGAAAATTAGCTCTATCCTATTTAGCATCTTGGTTCATTAAAACTTTAAAATTCCAAATTGAATATAACTTTATCGCATCATTGTAGTTAAATAACACTTGCAGAAGACGTAATACGGAAATATTATGCGTAGAAAATAATTGAAACAATACGATAAATATGTAACGTATTTATCATGTATTTCTAATTCACGGAAAAACATAAAAATTCTTAGTTTCGTGATTTTCTGATATTTGCACCGAAAGAACAATTTTGCTGAAATACAGATCTGAAAATAATTATGTTGAATCATTAAAAAAATTTTATTGAACGTTTAAGCTGGTCATTAGAATATCGAAACTTTTTTGGAGCAGTATCATCATGTTTGAACGTTTTACATAATTATTTTGATAATCCAACATAAAATCATTTTCTGATGTGTATCTAGCTAAATTTTTAGATACTACGATAAAATTGTTCTTTTCATTTTTGTGTTTCTTTGTGCTAAAAGATAGTCGTACAGCTATCTTCCTTCAACTTCTGGGGGATAAGTGTTTTAAAGTTTACTTTAGAGTGCCGGCTCTCACCTCTCTTGGTCTCCAGTCGGGACTGTAACATATTGCCCGGGGAATTAATTGAACGACGCGCTGACCGTATGGGATATAATGGATGGATAGTCGTGGCTAGATAATAGATGGATGGATACGCCGGTGAATGATAATGGGTCGTGTCAAGTGCGAGACGAGACGAGACGAGCTGAAGTAACCCAAGTGCCAACGATATGTACGCGACACAGGGTCGAAGGCTCCCCGTCCATGACGTCACTATACTCGTTGTCTCGTCTGACATCAGAGCTACGTCTATATAGTCATAGATTATCCCAAGCTGAACTATCTTTTATCAGTGAATTATTAACATATAGAGAAGCAACTCGTTTTTCGTGAAAATAGAAGAAGATTATTTTGTTTAAAAAAGATTATTTAAGTTTAAAATTTTATATATTTTGAGAAAAAAATACATGTCGTTTGGGTTTGATTAAAAAAATAAATGAAGATGTTACCACTTGATTTAGAATAGGAAAAATTTTCAATAGGAGTACAAAAATAGTACCACTTGGATTGGAATAAGATCTTTCAACAGGAATACAAAGATAATAACATTTAAGTTTGAAAAAAAATTAAAGCTACTTGAGTTTTATAAAAAAAAAAGATCGGAAACGCGCACGCACGTACACACACTCACGCACCCGCGCGCACGTATGGAAACGTACTTAACGTCTTTTTTACCTTTTTTTAAAAAAATAATTTTGTACTGATTGGTGTAAATCTTTTGGTGTAAAGCGGCAGCCTCTTATTTCTCGCAAATTAAACATTGCACTGTATTAATAATGATAACAACATGAACAGTTCAGATTATTTCAATTAGCATACTAAGGATAACTGTATTTAAAATCGAAACGTTTGACTTTATAACTTTATTTTATTAATTTATAATTTTTCTAATTTTTAATATGTATATTAGAAAGAATACGATGAATATCAGCTCAAATAGTCAATTCTTTTATTAACTTTGATTTTTGAAAAACTCGAGCATATTATTCAATTATAATACTTTTGCTTGATAATTTATGTTTGGCTCAGTTTGGATATAATACACTCCCTGTATAATCCCACCTTTCTAAAATTCTTATTTGAAAACGATAGCAGATTCCAACTGCAACAGTAAATTTTACATTACACATATATACTTATCAAAGTATATATACTTATCAATGTTTCTCCCGAATTTATAAGTTATTGGTATACTTTTGAATAAAAGAAACTATTCATGTCTGACTCCATCTAGAGTATGAACGTTGACATAGCAATGTATTTACTTTAACGCGTTCAAATACAAAGGCGATCTCGCGCTGCACGAGCGCTTTGCGCGAGACACTATGTCTCCTAATATTTTATATGTATCAAATATCGCAAAAAAGCCATTTTTTAATACATTAAATCTCAATTATTATGGAAACCTGCTGTGCTGATGAAATTTTGTTTGCAACATCTCATTTTAGCATTCAAAAATCTATAAGAAACTTTGTCTAGTGTAAAACAATTTTTGTAAAACAATTGCTGCAAAATAATTACTTAAAATATTTTTTGTAAATTACTAGTGTTATCTAAACAAGTCATGTTTTTACCAGTATTAACATACCAATACTAATATTTTATTTTAATTTATCATTTATTAATATTACATATACATATATAATTTTTATAAATCATTAATTTTTGGAAATCTGAGTGCAGCAAAACTAACACATTGTCTACAATAATAGTAGTAATGTTGGATTAAGGAGTAAACATTAGACATAAGCTATAGAATTAAGATTCTTTTATGCTTGAGTGTCTATAATGGCATGTAGTAAAGGTTATAATGAGTCAATCGCGCGCGTTTTCGTATTACTATTGAATTTTCATTGGCTTAGAATAAGAGTAGATGAAAATGGATTTCTATCATTTTGCTTACTGTGACGTTACAGCTTCATCAAATTACTCCTACTGCCATTGTAGACAACGTGTTACAGATTCAAATAAAGATATACACAAATTTGTTTATATATTTTTATTTGAATCTACATTCAGTTACTTTCGCTTGATAATTCATGTTTGGCTCAGTTTATTGGTGGGTACAATACACTCCGTGTAAAATTCCACATTTCAAAAATTCGTATTCAGAAAAAAATGTTACTACGTATATGTATATTTACCAAAGTTTCTTCCGAGTTTATAAACAGTTGTTGGTATACTTTTGAATACTGTTTATGTCTAACTCCATCTAGAATATGAAAGTTGACATAGCTATATGCTTATACTTTTAATCTTAAATAACTTTAATGATCGCTTTTCTATTCACAGCTTTAATTCCTGCGTACAATGAAGGAATATTAGATGTTAGGAATAGGAATTAAAATTTTAAAATCAGTTTTCTCAATAAACATTGTAAATAAATAATAAATTACGTTTCATACGACACATTGATATATCTTATTAATATCCATTATGCGTTGCATTCAATATTCAATGACGAAACTGGTTCTACAATTTTAATTCTTACACCTAATATTTAATATTTCTCCCTTATGCGCAGGACTTAATTTACAATTATTTTAAAATTACATTTACTTGAAAAGAAATCGAGAATATCATTTTATTAAAGTAAAATCTCAACAGCTCTAAAACTTAATTTCTGAAAAAATCGTTTATTTTTTATTATCGAAAATCTCGTTCAATATTTTATTGCGATTGTTTATTTTAAAAATAATAACACAAATTGCATGTATAGTAGATTGAGTTTGCAGACCATTTTGCCTGAACACTGTATTGTTTGGAAACCATTGCGGATTACGACTGGCCGCGAGGAAAAAAAATCCAGCTAGTCGATCCTTTGATCCCTTGTTTTCAAAGTATTCCAACGGTCTTTCTCTACATGTATATTTTCATTCCCAAATGGTACACGATTACCTCAAAGGGGGGTGCGGAACAATAAATAGTTGTTTTGAGAACTTTAATAAAGCGTTAAGTCTCTCATAAATGCAGACATAAATATTTTAATGCAATTGGATTTATATTGTAAGCCGGTAACAACAATAATATCGATCACTCCTGGATAAATAATACGATTATTCATTAATAATTCGTACGTGAGAACCTTAATGTGGTTTTAGCGTAGTGTACCACAATTACTGTAATAACAGCCATTTCGATAACCTCTGCACAAGGATCAATTCCGACAATTGCTCGACCCGACCGAATTCTATTCTACGTTCAATTTAAAGAATGCTCTGCTAACGATGCGTTTCCTCGTTCGCTAACGTCTGCGACCAAGGGAATTAACTAGCGCGGGTTAACCCGCACCGCCATAAATTGATTAAGCCACTGAAAGCGTCGTAATTTGTCTTCCATTTCGTTTTGTTGCAGATCAGTGCGGAAAGTGTCGCGCCAGCACGAAGAGGCTAAATCTCAACAAGTACTGCAAAAGAGACTACGGTAAGTGTTCCCGAACGAAACAATATTCTGGACAAAGAACAGCGTATTAATCGCACTCGCGTCTTTCTGATATAATGGAACCCAAACCCAAACAACACAGATCCCGCCATCACAAAATTCTATAATTAACTCGTGCTCTTATATCTATATATATCGGCTATTACAATCCTATCTAAAAATAAAAAGCTCATCGTGTAAAAAGGTACACCACAATTTCTTTGAGATTTATCAAATCACACACACTCAGAACTATCATGTAATTATCTCTACGTAATTATGAAAAATTCATTAATTCTCTAATAAAATTCCCTAAAGCCCACTTTACACGATTTATAATTTGTGACAGAATTCGAAACAGAATTTTATTCATAATTTTATACAGAAAATTATGTGAGCAAACGAGACGCATAAAATGTGCGCAGTCTATAAATATCCGTGAATTGTAAATAACATAAACTACAACTTAACCTACTGTCATATCCGATCATCTATGTGACAATGTCGCGGAAGCAAGTTTCTTGTTTATTAACGCAACATAAGAAATATCCTTGCCAATAGTAAAATCTATCAATTACAAAAATAAAAATAAATATGCTCGTGTCGATGCATTAGAAAAGATTCTTTCTGAATAAAAATAAAAATGTTACTTAAATTAATTAAAAAATTTTTTTTTATTTAATATTAAAAAATTTTTATATGCTACAAAATCTTCGATTAAAAGTTATGTAAGATATTAAATATACTCTGCTCTGTTCTGATATGTTGTAACTTACACTAAATATTACTTTTATGTTTACGAAATTTGTTTCTACGAGCGGATATTGCTATAATTATGGATACTATTGAAACTAATGTTATTATTAAAGAATACTCCATAATACAATTTTTTATATTTACATGTATTTCTTAAAAACCAAGTCATATTCTTTAATAACCCAACTATATCAAAAAAAAGCAACAATTGAATATTCTAGACATAATTTGATACAAAATTATAAATAGAAATCTATCTTGAATTCTGTCGCAAATTATAGATGGTATAAAGTGGGTTTAATAATAAAAGCCTAATATGTTTTTACGATTCCGTAATAATTAAGAGTAATTTTGGTAAATGTTTAAAGCTAAAGGTAATATTGAGAGAAATATTTTTTGATTCTTATTAAAAAAATCGAACTATGTTAACCAGAAGTGTATCCAAAAATAAATAGTTAATGTTATATCCAATATTACTTGTTAGCTGCGCTTCTTCAGAAAAGATTTCTAATAACAAGGCTAAACATATTATTGACGTATTTAATCTTTGCAATCTTACGCAGTATAAAAATAAAACAAAAAAAAAGATAAGATTTATAACTTCTATTCTTCTCGATCGAATTAAATAAGATTGATTTATTGTCTTGAGACAAGAATCATATATATAAATTTCAAATGATATATTCTTATATTTAGAATAAAAATTTATTTGATGTTATAACGTACGATGATTAAGAATGTTTTGACTAAACAAGCTAAAAGTTATTGAAGTTTAAAAACTAAAGGCTTTTTAGGTTTTTTTTTCCTAATTAATAAGAAAAAAGTTTTGGTCGCCAATGTCTGAATTTTGATCTTGGAACCAGCTGCAAAGACGAAAATAACGAAAAATGGTTTTTGCAGCGAAAATGGCTCTATTTTGTTACAGTATTTCTTTTATACATTTTGAATCATACAGTATTTGGTTAAAATTTATTTATCAAATATTTCTTCTGTATCTAAACTGTATACTTCCAAATTTTTAATTAATTTCTCTCATCTTTTCTATTTATTTAAGTCATTTGAATCAACGCCGTCATACGCTTTTCATAAAGTCACGGGTAGATTTGTTGCAAATTCAAATCCTTGTAAATTTTGTTTATTTGTTTCAGTGAATCGACTCTGAATTTTTTATGAACCTCTGAACATATATGAAAACAATCTGTAAAATTTTTGTTAATTTTCTAATATTTTAAAAATAAGTACTAAGAATTCTTAACTACTACACAGAGATATTATCTATAAAGGACCGTGCAGATAAACGTTCTCTTTCGTAAGAAAAATGCGATGCAATGCATTATAATTAACGCATCTGCAGAAAGCTTAGCAGTCTTTGCCCACGCGTAAAACGAGTCTTTACAAGCCTTTATGCTTTGAAATGAGATATTTTTGGTATATCTACGAAATGAGCTCTCTTAGGTGGTTTTCGTGATATTTTATTTAAAAAAAAAATTCTTCAAATTTTCTTAAAATTAATCTATTGTTAAATTAAAAATATTTATCACAAATTTATTTTCTATTTTCTAATCTAATCTGTCTGAAAAAATTAATGGAACAGCGTCAAGATTATTTCATTTCAGATTTAAGAATTTGTCCACTTAAGAACAAAATATTTTCTTCCTTGTAAGAATTATAATTGTTATTCAATAATAATTATAATTGTTGCTATGTTAATCCTATTTTATGACACAGAAGACCGAGGAGGTAACCACTTAAATGTAATCGTGGGACAGTATCTCCGAAGTCATGAAATCTTTACGAAATTCTCGTATAATCATTTTGCAATTAAATATAATCATAAAGTCAGATGAAATTATAATCAGAAATTATAATAAAATCACCAGAAATTATGTAAATCAAAAGAAATCATTTTGGATTTCTGTGTAATCATTCGAAATCATGTGTAATTATCGTGAAATTTGTGATGAAATCATGTATGACTATCATAAAATGTGATGAAATCAGTACAAGCTTTTGGCTTTTGTAATCATTTTTTTATATTGTCTTTAAAAAAAAGGTTATCATAAAAATTTTTATGATCTTTTTATTAGAAAAATCTTTTATCAATCATAATAAATCCCAATAAAGTCTTGAATATATCTATTTTCTGAGTGGTTAACCCTCAATTTAATTTTATTTGAAAGAAATTAGCAAATAATGGTGCTTTTAGTCAAATAAAATCATTTTTAACCACAAGAAATCTGATAATTACATATGTAATCACGAAAAATTATTATGTAATTAAATAAAATCATTTGCAATTAGGTGAAATCATATGAAATCATGAAATCTGTGGGGCAACATTTTAGCTAGTGGTTACCCCTAGAAGACTAATAGCATGGAACCCAGAAATTTTTTCTGTGGTTGCGTTATTTTCCCAATCGACAGGTAACATATGACTTCTAATATTGTTATACAACGGTTAGTTAAACGACAATGCTCGAAAGCGACGATAAACGTAGCGATGTAGTTGACAATCGTCAATTTCCGGCTGGCCGATGTGAAAAAACATTGCGCGGCACAAAGTCACCGGAATTGTTTCGGCTTTTATCGGGGATAGATGTGCGCCCGCCCCAATAATGTGTGGAGGGCGCATGTGAAACAACGATTTATGCTAGAGTGCCGTTCTCTCTCTCGAAAGTCCTCGAAAAAGTCGAGCATAAATGTACGCACGGGAAAGGGAGGGACACGGAGAGCGAGAAACAAAGAGACAGTAAGAGAAGAGGCAATAACGGATTTTGCTTTAGAAAAAGTCCTGCATTTGTTGCATAAAGATTAGCGAAAGAAATGAAAAAGATTTAAAAGAAATTACACGAAATCAAAACAGATATTTATTAAGTAGAAAATAATAAAAAATAAAACTTTCATAAAGAATCTTTCTTATTCTAGCTTCTACATTTTTCACGATACTTGTGTGTTAACTGATGTTTCGTGTGCTGCAATTATCGTTCTTTGTAATAAATAAAAGTGAAACATTAATGACATCTCTCTCATCTCAAATCTTTCTTTCTCTATACAAAAAAATTCTGAACCATTTTCTTATTTGTGCCGGTTTGTATTTAAGGCTCGTAGTTTGCTGAACCCGTCATTGAGGAGAACGAGAAAGAAAGGAAAGGGTTGTTTGCGTACGGCCGCGATTGCTCTCTCCTCTCGCGGTGACGTGTATAACGGCTCGTTCAAAAATGAAAGACTCGCGTTTTAACGGTGCCGGGGCTTTCAATAATAGAATGGTATGCCTTTGAGCCGTGGTCCGGCGCGGGTTTGGCCGGGCAGAGCGGCTTCGCTGCTCTCTGCTTCCTCTCTCCTGTCCGCTCGTTTGATTCAGCGCAGATAAATCTTCAACAGGTCTGCACTTAGCTGTCTCCGACTTAGAATAGCGGCCGAAACGACTGCGCATCCCATAGCCGCGTCGCGAAAGCGAAACCGATCGAAAACGGCGACGCCTGGTGCACGTGCCTCCGTATGTCTTTCGCTAAGAACGAAGAGTAATTTCGATATGTCGCACCTAATCAAAACTTAATTTATCTGGTATTATATCAAAAGAAAATGAACTACCAACGAAAACTTCACACCGTCTACTACTATAAAGAAATTGGATATACGATTTATTTTTTATATTGAAAAAAAAAATTGAAAAACCTTTACATTTTTATTATGTGTTCCATTGGGATGAGATATGCGACCATTCATGGGGATATACCGCGTACGACGCGTAGATAATTTACAAATGATGCTTATAAATATGATGTAAAATGACATAATAATTTATAAAATGTGTTTACAAAGTTTATTAGGGAATAAGAACGATAAATATACTAAATAATATTGAAGAAGTTATGTAGATAGCAGTAGAATGGAAATATGTGCACTTTGTGTGCTTTGCGTAGGCGCAAATGCTGCCTCCCAATCACAAAGCGTCGGTGATTGTGGCATTAATTCCATGCTCTAAAAGTGCCAAACAGATGAGATGTACATACAAGATATCGAGAACAAAGAATACAAAAGGGAAACACTTCTACTTTGTTATACTCCATCCTTACTATCCCTCTACACTTATCTCTCTACAGGGTTCGGCAGTAACTATTTAAAAGTTAAATAATAAAATTAACAAATTAATAATTTCTATCTTACAAGTTAATTTTAAATGATTTAATTTTTAATTTTAACTAGTTATTTTTGAAACACATGAACTTTAATTTATTAACTTTTTTCTAAGTTAAAAATTTATCTATGTAAAACAAAGTTTTAATTTATTATTAAACGTACACTGTTACATGAGAGCAAAACTATTACGCGAAAGTATAAAATTTAATTTTAACTTTTATTTTAATTAACATAAATTTCAAACGCAAAATTGTATTTGAACCTTGATTGCTAACACTTGATCGTTTCTAAATGTCCGATTAATAAGATTGCTCTTAAAAGTAATAGTTTTATATAGCTCTAATTAAAATAACTTTTCTGTCACATTTTGCACTTTGTCTTTTTTTTAATCATTCTTATACAAAAATGTAGGATAACCAGTCCAAATGATAAAAGTAGCAAATCAAACTTCAGTTTCATCTAACAATTTATATGAGATGACAGAAAGAAACAGGTGTTTTTAAAGAATAATTATTAGTTTACATTTAAAAAAATGAATGCATTTAATTGTATTAACACTTTTCCTCTTCTTTAATTACTTTGTGTATTTATGCAGGTTTAATAATAAAGCAGCCAACAGCAGCTTTAGCCAACGTTAGCCAGCAGCCTAACTGATTATCTTTTGGATTTAAGCACTTCAAAATTAACTGAATATGTTCTGGATTTGAGCACTTTAAAATTAACTAGCTACGTTATGGATTTGAGCGCTTCAAGATTATCCGATCATGTTATGGGAAAGGCAGAACTTTCCCATCGAGATACGGAAGAACATTAAGCATTCTACATAAGACATCTAATAAGACATCCATGTCTTCTCTTCTTTTCCAATTAACCACTGACCTTTTTAAGAACAAAAAATTCATGTTACATACAAAATTAATTCATCTATTAACTGTTGCATTGATAATTTGTGAACTAACCCTTAATACACGAAATCCTTAAATTTTTTTTTTAGTTTTGCAAATCCGTTTTTGTTGACTCATGTAAGATTACATATAGCATTATTATTGCTATTCTAGACGTAAATTTACAAATAATTATTCGCAGTAATTTATGAAACATTAAAAATATATGAAAAGATGCATATTTTGTTTCTAGCACAATTATATATATAATTTTGTAATATTACACGTACATATAAGATATATGCGCTTGAAACACAATGTTCAATATGTTCTTTTTCACCGCAGCTATTCTGGGCAGAATAACAGACAGACACAAGAAAAGCGACGGCTCGCAAGCCGGCACAAGCGTATCAGGCACATCCTGGATCCGTTTCACTCTAAACGTCGACTTTATCTACAAGAAAAACCCTAACTCGAGGATTCGACGTGGCGACGTGTCCCTTTATGTTCATTCGGCTGATCTGGCTTGCAGATGCCCCAAAATCAAGCCTAATAAGTAAGTATTTTACATCTTCATCAAACAATCGAGTTATTTAACTTTAAAAAATCAAAATTATTTCATTTTTTTTTGTGAATATATCATTAAGTTGGAAAAACTCAATAATTCAAAATTCCGCAACTTTAAAAAAACAAAAAAAACATACTATATTTATACGCGAACCAATATAATAAGACTAAGGTTTAAGCGAATTTTTAGAAGTATTTTCCCAAATACAAAATTTTTTTTAAAAGTAGAAATGCAATAAATTTCTTTATAAAATTCTATATACATCTAAATTTAAATTCGCTCTTCGACATTCTTCGTGAATCACAATTATCATTATTTTATCACTATCATTATTCGTTGATCTCGTTATTGCTTGGATAATATATTAAAAGAAAATAGTAATAAAGACACACACATAAAGCCACTAATCTTTCATATTCTTAAAGTAACGAATAGCCAATGCTTTGACTTTCTACTTGTCTTCATCTAGAGATCTAAAAGGCCAATCTAACAATAAGTGGTCGAGGTTTCCAAAAGGGCAACTCTGGTAATATGAAGACGGGCACGGCTGCAACGACCGTGAATTGCCTGTCAGAAATTGCGGAATAGTCGGCAGTACACAGTTAACGGCTGTACTCATGCGGCTGTGTTATGTTCGCAGGTCGTACTTGATCCTTGGCCAAGAGAGCGACGGCAGTGGTCAAGGTGGACTCACGGTGACACAGAGGTCAATCGTCATCGAGTGGCGCGACGAATGGCACCGCCGAATGCGCCGTTTCCAACGAAGGGCGAGATCGTGCCATTGAGATGCTCGTACGTCGCGGAAAGAGAGGAAGAGATAGGAAGCAAGATGAAGAGAAAGAAGAGCGCAAATGAAAGAACGAGAGAAAAAGTGAGAGAGAAAGAGGAAGCATGTGCGTGCATGCATGCGTCGTGTGTATGTGAGAATGAGAGGGAAAAAAGAAAGAGTGTGAATGAGTGAGAGATAGAGAGAGAAAGAGAGAAAGAAAGAGGGAGAGAAACAGAGTGGAAAAGAGAGAGAGAGAGAAGTCAATCCCCTCCCATCCGTGTTCGTAGGAACCTGCATATCTTGATTTCCCGACCGCGAATACCGGTATCGGGGTGCCGATTTTGTTTTGCGCGCGGTACTCATCGTAGCGATCCTACGTCGAAAGCAAGATACGAGGAAGGAGGACGAAAGGGGAAGCAGCGATTTTTCCAAGACGAGCACGTCCGCCCCGCGATACAACGCGAGCAATGCACGTTTGTAGGAAGTGCGAAGACGATCGTTCCGTCGCGAGATAAAATCTCGAAGCAATTTGCAGGCGCGATCGATCAGACATATGCTGATGAATGAACAACATCTCAGACGATCCGACGATTATTAATCGATACATTTTTTAGTCTTCTTCTTTTTGTGTCGATTTAAAGAACCCTAGTAGAACTTCACTGGTGAAAGTTTTTCTTAGAATTTTTGTACGAATTGGGAGATTTTTCAGAAATATTGAGAAAGAAAATTTCTTTCATAAATATAAAATCTGAAATATTCTAAGATTTGTATAAAAGATCTGAGAAAAAAATATAAAATCATATAGAAATTTTGAAAAGTTTTGAAAAAGAAATGAAAAAATTTTCAGGATTATAAAAGTTTCCTTACAATTTTTACAGACTCAATTTTTATGTAAATTTCGAAATTTTTTCAGAGAATTTTTGCATAATTTTAAGACATTTTAGAAAATTTCTCCACATTTTCATACAAATTCACATGTATGAAAAACTTTGAGAAAAGATATATATTTTCTCGGTACTCTTGAAAAGTGTTCCAAAAAAAAAAGGCGTATAAAAATTCTGGAAAACATTTTCACCAGAATTTGCCCTGACTTTCATCAAGAATACGTTCTCTGAGCGAAATGCAAACTGGTCCAAGTTTCTTCATTTTAACACCGCAATTCGCTGTTCGGTTGAACATCTAACATCTCTGTAGAGCAGGCGCATTCCTCGGTGTCGATTCACTCCTGACATTTGTTGCGCGACATTTCTCCGTGACAAGCGATTTATCGAACGGCATGAATCTTTGAGGGCTCGCCGTCGTACCCGTTCGCACCCGATAAATCGCGTGTCCGTGAGAAATGTCGCTGGATAAATGCCGGGTCGAATTTACGCGACAGATTCAATTACTCTGGAATACCGCAAATCGCCGCCGGTACGGTGTTCCTGGCGGTACACCCGTTATTCAATGGCAAATAATCGCCCGAATATGTCGTCGTTTCTGTACCGTTAAATACTACGCCCAAACCAGATTTAAATGGAAGATATTCATTTCCGCGCGTCATAATGTTCGTAGCGCAGTCACTGTCGCGATCAATAGAAATTGATGGTTTTAATTAAGTTGCGTGCAACGATATTCAACGTGGATGGCGAGAGAACGTGGTATTAATATCGCTATAACATATAAAATAATCGAGCTCTTTCAAAACGCTTCTCCGACGCTTCGATGGTAATTCATATTCATCAACATCAATTTGCTGTACACAAAACATGGACATGTACAGATCGTACGCGATATGATGCGAGCGCGATACGTACGAACGGAGCGCGCGCGTTAATGCATCTATATTATAGAAGGCACTATCATTAAAGCTTAATAGATTCGGCAAAGCGAAATCAATTTCAAAAATCGCACGTGTCGCTGATGCACGATGTCTTTCATCTTGTTCGTACCCTTTTATTTTGTTCGTGAATAGAAATTGAAGTGATGACTGGAAAAGGGACACACAAGCAACTCTTTGAAGAAAAATTCAATTTCTCCTTTTGTTTCTTCGTGCGTTCAGCTCACTAGTGGAACTGTAATTGTACCTAAAGTATTCTACAATATAGGGTAAAAATCATTTCTCGAAACGTAATCTTTACTTATATAAACACTGTTAAATATTGAACAATCAAATTCCCTGAGTCAAATAACATTTTGTTATTTTTAAACTTCTATGTGTGTCGAAATTTATTATTTTAACGTAAAATACGTCAAAAAAACAATCTCATCTAATCACTCCTTTTCTGTGGTTAAATTCCTTAGTTTCAAAGAAAGTAATGTTCGTATTAACGTATGCACTTAGTAAATAATAAATTAAAGTTGAGTTAAATGTAACATTTTTATAGTTAACTTATTTGACTTCTTTATTTTAGTCTAAATTAACGACATATTAAATAGGAGCAATGACGACCTACAAGAATGTTCAAAAATAATTCGGATTGAGTAAAATTCGGCACTACGAATTTAACAGTGAACTTTTTCTCCGTAAAACTCATCTCAATTTTACGATCCTAAATTTTATTTCCTCGGTAACAAATCGCTGATTACCTTTCATGCAACTTTATTTCATTATTGCTTTATATTTAATTATTTAATCCTTTTCTTCAAAAGTTACCTCAAACGTTACATGTATGCAGCACATATATGAAGAACAGTTACGTGTAATAAAATTACTCAATGTATGACCGCAAATTATGCATCACAGCGATCTTTCGATGTCGCGGAGTAGTAATGGCGAGATGAAGGTACGTGTGATAATGTGTACGCCTCAACTATTCCTGAGAAAACCGCGGCACACCTGCTACGGAAGCATGATTCAACCGCGTCCAGCACTGGAGGGCTCGTATCGCCGTCGGTACTAAAAGGCTAGTCTCTCTCGAGTAGACAAGCGCAAAATGCGTGCGTACATGTACCACGTCTAGCCATTTCAAATCTGATTTATTCGCGGCCGCCTTGTGTCTTGAGAGCCGGTGCACTCGGAGAAAGTGGGCGTAAGAGGGAAACAGCGCGAGAATCCAATGAAACCATGAGAGAGACAAAAAAGGGGAAATCAAAACGGACGTAAAGCAAGTAGATAAACGAAGATACGAGCATAAAATATATATATATTTAACCGTTATATATTATCATTTAGGGTATATCACACCTCGGAATCTCAGAGAAGCGTTATCGTTTTGATCGCCTTGCTAGAAAGCCAATGTGACTCTCGTTTATCTGGCGTTAAACATCATCGAAGGCACAGAATATAGTGAATCACGTTTCACCTCTCTTTAATCATTTCATTTTTCTTTAGTAAAAGTACCGAAACAGACCGTTATTGAAAGCGATTATTTGTTATAAATTTTTGACGAAATATTATAAATATCTTCACAGAAAGAACAATTTTTTACTGAAATACAGATTTGAAAATAATTATGCTGAACCATTAAAAAATTTATATTAGACATTTAAACTAGTTGCTAGAATGTCAAAAGCAATTTTTGCAGCAGGATCATCACGCTTGAATATTTTAATAATTCAATATAACATTTTTTTCTGATCCAGCTAAATTTTGAGATATTACAGTAAAATTGTTCTTTCCGTGTTGATAAGTGCCTGGGAGAATTTACCTGTAACAGCATTCTAGGATTACATAATCCTGGGTTAAAAACTAGCACAATCTTTATATACTTTCTATTGTAATCTCTTTCAACAACCTCTCCCGTCGTAAAGATAAGATCGTATTTTAGTAATGCTGAGTAAACGTTTGCTGTGACAAGAGATCTTTAAACACCTAGAATCTTTTATTGTTTTATTTGGCTCTTTACCAAGAGAGAGCTTCCGCATGCGAACATTTTCCAAGATTTGTACATATCAACGCAAAAGCGTGAATATCACTCTACTTTTGCAAACTCGATTTATCAATGACATTTGAAATGTTTAGGTATGTTGATTTGTTTGAATTGGATGAATTTAGTGATCATGTTGGAGCATATCTTGTACAACGTCGGTTCGTCCGTGAGATAAATCGACCTCAACGCGTATTTGGTTCTTAGGGTGGCTATTAGGAATTTGAGGCGTACGGATTTAAGTCGTCGACGGGCATCCGTTTTGCTCAGCTTAAACGCTAGGTACTTCCAGCGTGAGCAAGATGCGCTCATCTAAAATTGGAACGTATGGCATTCGCGCCGAGAGACGGATACGCATGTCGTATTTAATTGAAAGTGATGCGCGCAGGACCACGCGTTTCGCAAATCGTTCTTTCGATTGAGCAGGCGTGAGGAGAAACCGAACAACGAGTGTCTTTGTTAAATGATCTATTCGACGAGGTAGATATAAATGTTTTCTTCAACTCTCGTCTTAAAGTACGCAGTGTGTGCCGTTATCTGTATAAAATTATCTAGATAATCATCTGAATGAAGAAATGGCTTTATCTTATCTTTATCTAGATTATAAGAATGTATAATATTTTCATCTTTATCGTAGATAAGAGGTTTTTTTTTTCATATAATCTAAATTAATGTGAACCACAACGAGTGAAGTATTATCCTTAGCTTCAACTTCCAAGTTCATCATTTATCCTGAGAGAATTTTTTTAAATAATGTGTAAAAGTTGCTGCAAACCTTCAAGTGATTTAAGAACTTACAAATAAAAATATAAACATATATTATTCTTATAAATTGTTTTCGCTCAGTAGCAACATTACTTCAAAATTATATAAAAAGATATAATTTTGTTTTCGTCTAAATAAATTTATAGTTAAATCCTTATCTTATCTAAGATATGTTCACATGTAAATTATCTCATCTTTATCTAAACAATTTTAAATTATTTAAGCGCAACGCTGTCTGCGTGTCATAAGATAAAAAAAAATTAGAGTCTCAAATGGTGCATTGCGCGTCGTTCTTTTTTGCGACACGGCGGATTACTCGATCGAAAATGGCACAAAACTCGTCTCCGGGCTTCCCCTCCCTCTCTCGCGACTTCTGTTTTAATTTATTTATTCTTCGCTCGCTCGATCATCGCGCGTCGTACCGTACTCATATAGAAATATCACACGCGTTCGTTGAATGTAGATTTTCTTGTACATTTTCTATATAAATTATTAAGATCCTTTTCTAGCTGGTATATTATATTACGTAGTGGAGAAAAAGAGGAGAGAAACACAGTAGAGGCTAAGCACACTGACACGTGTCGCGACGTGAGTCGCGGGTTTATCGATCAATGCTGACACTCTCCCGGATCGTTTGCGTCACGGATTCCAAGCGGTGACGGCGGCGACGGCTGGCGGCGTCGTTCGGTTAATCGTCGATCGTGAAAATCACTGATCTTTATAGCATAAAATATGTACACTTCTACGATGTAAGTACGGATTGAGCGCGACGCGAGATATCGATAAAGATCATTAGCGTACAATAAAGATCAGTGAGAGGATTGTTTGAGAATTATCACGCGTGTTACTCGACGTAAACCGATGACTCAGCTGCGATTAAGGAGCCCACCTGTTACGTCCCACCTGATCCTTTCCGAACTCCTGATATCAACATCAGAGCAAGAAGACTTATTCTTTCGGAGTTAAGTCTTTCTCGCGACAGCACGATAAGAGGATTCGCGATCAAACGGCACAAGCGCATTATTTAGAGAGGTAATAAAATAATCTGTAGAAACGTTTATATATATATTTGTAACCACGTGCTTTGTGGTTCGATAAGAGAAATTTTTTCAAACTAATTGGATCCTCCGAAGGGAACGGGAGCGTAATTTACGCTACTCAATTTTATCATGTTACGATAAAATCGTTTCTCTACGCTACAAAGTGTATTGAATTGTGCTAACCAAAATGCGAACTATTATATATGATTGTTGCGCCATAATGTCGTACATATAATAGCTACAACGCTACGATACTATGAAAAAATGATGCGACACGATGGAAAATTGCATGTGGATGTCACTGCAAAATCGCGTAGTGCGAACACGTTGTTCCACGCGATTGCGATAACGTTTAAGGTTTAAGGCGATGCTAGAGTCGCCAGTTTTACCGATAAACTCGACTCACACGCGATTTACGAAACATCAACAGATCCCACGTACCACTACACCGAGATCTCACGTATACATGCACAATTTATCAAACGTTCTATTTTCTTAAATTAGGCTTCCCGACTTAATTCCAACGATTCGACATTATTCATTCATTTAATCTACACCTGGCTCTGTCTTTATTTCGCATAAATAACCTGCATAACGTTTCCACGAAATAAACGTATCTGAATTAACGGTGTTGGTCGCCATATTAAAGTAAAAGTCGATGGCAAAAAAATGGACCAAAGCCGTATACATTAGCATGTGTATTTTAGTTTTGTAAAAAAATTTTATTTCTGTAAAACCAATACGAAGTATAACTTGTTTTTAAAAAAATGGTATTTTTGTCTATAATACAGACTCCAGCATCGCCTTTAAGCGGGTCATCCGCATCGCGTTTCGAGCCAAGTTCCTAAATTGCGCCGAATGCGTCCGCCTCCTTTTTCATTACACGATCGATGTAAACCTTCTTCCTTCCAGCACGACGAACGAAGAACAAGAGAATCAGAACAAGGGGGGAAAATGCAAAGCGCACGTGTCGCATGTCTGAGGAGGAACTAATCATCGACGCTCGTATCGGATTAGCGCGACGACACAGCATCGACATTCATTCGATTATATGCTAATTGCAAAGTGCATATCGAGTCTCCGCGTGATTAATAAGACTTTAATTTCTACCATATCGATATCAATATAAATCGTAACGATAAATTTCCCGTTGTCAATCCCTTCAACAATTAAAAATTATTTATACATTTATGTATATTAAAAGAAAAATGTTTTAAGCAATGCACAATAAATTGAAAAAATTTATAATTTATAAACACGGAGAAAAATGGGCGGAAAACCTGAAATACCTTACATACATTTATAGAGCAATTTTATTCGATTTTAATTGTGGATGTTACGGTTTGCATCTAAATGAACAAAATTACAAAGAAAGAAAAACGCTGAATATGAAAAAATATTGAAATTTTATTTGTGTGCATGTTTGGATGTATGTTTCACTTGATAGATTTAAACACACATATTGGATATTAAGTCATGTTTGAACTGTAGCCGCGCTAATCACGTGCGAGCGTTTCTTTTCCGGAAGAGAATCCCGCGGGAAACAGATCGGATGTGATCGCTCTTGTTCTTGAACGAGGAGAAAACAGTCGTACGCTCTTTCGTGTGTGCCGTAGTTGACAATGTATGTATGTACTTACGATTTTAACGATGGTTGAACGTGATGTCGGTAGAAACGATTCTGACGGGCGATCGATAACATCACAGATGGACGTTCACGTCGTTGCGACCGCGAGCCAATAATACCACGTACTACGGAGACGATCGATCTCGATCCTCGATCGATCTTCACGTTACAACACGATGCGCCCTGAAATCATAGATCGCGGCGATTGAACTTTCGCATTCCGAGTTTTGCATCGAAATTCTTACAACGCAGAGTTGCAATTACTTATTTCAAGATGAATTATGATAAAGGTGTTCTCAATTGCATAATTACAAATTGTTATAAAAACTCGAGAATTATGTTAAATCTACAATATTTTACCGAAGCGGAAATATTAAAAATCTTTATATTTTAAGTAATATATAATTTTGTAAAGTATCTATTAATATATTTTATTTATATGAAAATATAAAGCTTTTGTCATTCTGAACATGACGTGTGTGTGTATATATATAATAAAGCTATATATATTTTTGTAAAGTTATACATACATATATATGTATATATAACTTTATAAAAATTCAGAATTATCAAATTATTTTTTTCGAAAAATAGAAAAAAAAACAAATTTTTTTCCTCAAAGAATAAGTATTAAATGTTAATTTTTTCACAAATATACATTGCATATAAAATTTTGCTTTAAACTATAACTGCATTCTCGAGTTTTTTTGTAGTTTATTAAATTTGGATTTAAATTTTTGCAAAACACAGAAGTTTATTTTTGATTTCTTAAAAATTAAATTGAAATTTACATAAAATAATTTTTCAAAATTGCACATATTTATATTAATCGATCTAGCGTCTTTATTTAACTCGAAATGAGATCTGTCGTCTCCACCATCTACGCTATAATTACATGTATAAAATGTACCAACTCAAGATAGCTTTAGATTAAGATTAAAAGACTATATCATCTATTCGCGAATAATACGTACAGTCGGGGATTAAAGAGGACTATTCGCATGCAATTGGAACCAATAGATCAAACATGCATGAATAAAATCATTTATTATCGCATCCGTAAGGAAAGGAATCAATTTTCAGCTTATCGTTGAAGGAATTAAAGAAAAAGCAAAACGAGCTTGAGAAGAATTCAGAGTCAATAAACTCGCCACTCGAATTCCATCGCGCACCCGAAGGCACTCTCAAGTGCGAAGGCACTTTGATCGAATATTCAATCTCTCGAGGATTGAATATTCAATCTTACTGAATGTTTCTCGACAAGTTAAGCATATACATCGAATACATTTATACCGACATGATTTAGATTTTTAACAACTCTTTTTAAAGTGACACGTGCAACATGTGTTAAATATCGAAATTGAAATTTACTTATAAGTGAAGTCCAAATAAGTCACTAAAAATATTAATATAAATTTTATTAACTTTAATATATACGCTAAATTATTAAAATTTACGTAAAATTTTGGCATTATACTCAAATTAAATGTCAAAATAAATAATCTCTGATTTTATTTCAATTTAATTAGTGCATCGAAAAACATATTTCGAGACATTTTTGCATTATCACACGTTTCCAAATTTTTATAAAATTTTGGTATATATTTTGCGATGCAAAATGATTCTTTTTCCCAAAATAAAATAATCGCACATATATATATATATATATATATATATATATATATATATATATATATATATATATTAGATACCTCATTTTAATCTATCATCTCTTAAAATTTTATATGCATTCCATTTTATAAAAGAACATGTTTCAAACAAAAGTTGTTATAATCTGGAGAAAGATAAATAATGATAATATCAATCTTTTCAAACAAAATCAGTTTTTTAAAAATCTCATTGCCATTTTTTTTTAAATGCAATTATATTGTTTTTTTACATAAAATGATTTTTCTAATTATTCTGCATATAAAAGTATATTAGGTTAAGTTATTGAAAAATCTATAGTTTATGAGATATTTTATATTTTATTCTAATATATTTTTACATGAAATATAAAACATCTTGTAAATTAAATTTTGAATTTTTGATAATAGCATCTTTATACGAGAGTTATTCACAAAGTAAGGTCCGAAAACAAATATGGAAACTATGTAGAAATCGGATCTTACTTTCCGAATAACCCTCGTATTTTTATGCACAATTTGATGAGATAAATCAACAGATATGAAAAAATACATATTTGCATTAATATTATACAATTTGCAATATATAATTGCATAAGCATTTTTATGTGTATAAAGTATTCCATTTTAATTTATACATCTAATTTTAAAAAACAAAATTTTCATTTAAAATAAAAAGGTTGAAATGTCAAGGGCATCTTTATCTAAAGAAAAAGAGTGTCCATCATAAGATATCCCCCTTGAAACAGAGTAAGTTTTACTTGAAACATTTTTTCGAATAACAACTACTTCAGCAGATGCAGTAATCGCTTGGAAAGATAATAGGTTATTCTGTACAGGTATTTGTTATGTCATTTTTTACATTAGATGCAGTCAGACATAAACAATTTCAATCAAAATCAAATGAATTATGAACATAGTTCAAATGCTCAGTGTGCTAATTGAAATAATTACTTAAAACAAGTAAAGATCGTTAAAATAGGATGTAAACGCAAATTTAAAGTTATTACATACACTGAGAAAAAAAAGTTGTTAACTGAACTAAATGCGTTTAGTTGTTTATGAATTATTTGATTCAAATATTATTTATTTGAGTCAAATACATGGTAATAATTGGAATAAATATCTGTACTTATCTCAATACGCATTTCTTTGAATCAACAAATGTTTGCTTGACAGCCCGTGACCGCCGCATTTAGTTGAATAAACTAATATCTTTTTAAATCAACAACTTTTTTTTCTCAGTGTATAATATAAGGTAATGATGGTTTTAGTAGAACATTATCCAGATAAAAAGATAGTAGTTATATATGTAAAGTAATATATGAATGATTCTTTGAGATTCTTAGAGAAAGAAATTAAAAAATAATTTCTTTTAGACACATACAACAATTGTCAGAATTACTATTAACCAATATTTCAGTATTTTACTATATTTGGAATGGCAATCCTGATTTATGCACAATTCGGAATTTGAAAATTAAAGAAGTTCACCCATTTTATTTCGACTGCATGATCAAGAAAAAAATGAAAAAAAATCGAGCTTATCTGTTCAGTTTTACGTTTACCTGACAACAATTTATGTTTGTTTTAATTTATTAGTGAACAAGTCACACTTGTGTAAATTTTTTTTTTTTTTTTTTAAATTTAACTTTCTCCGGTTTAGTTCTCCGGCGAGAAATTATTGTGTATCGTAAATAATATTGTTTATATGTTTTTGAATATAAGAAATTATTTATGACTGACTCTATCTAGAGTGTGAAAGTTGTTATAACAGTATATATCTATATAGGGTGACCTATTGTAATTATCTCTCAAACAATTCGTTACTCAAAAAAATGTTTCAAGTATATTGTGTCTCAAGAGAGACAGTTTCTAATGAACACATATTTTTTTCTTGATGAAGATGGTCTTTGAGATTTTAATCTTTAAATTTGTTAATAGAACAATATCTTTTTTTGAGTTAGGCGTATAAATTAAAATAAGACAACCTTATATATTTAAAGAAATTTCAATTTTAAAAAAATTAAGATTTTTATTAAAATTTTATTAAAATTCTTGCTAAAGTCTTTTTAATAATAATTTGTAGCTATTTTCAACGAATAAAGAGTCTCTAAGAAAATTAACGTAAAATAATCTCTTCACGACATTGCTTATTAACTTATATCGTTCACGTGCGGTGTAAGTCGCCAATTATTAATTATATTGCGATTGACAGTAGAAGAAGCAAGAGGGTCGATATTATTACACATGCTCGATTTCACATAAATTAATTCGCTGACTTTAATCCCTGACTGTCACGTATAGACATGATATAATGTTAACGGGCAACTTATCCACGCCCCTGTACGTAATTCGATGTAACAAAATAACTTTATCACGATTAAAAAGTGTATTACGTATGAGTTTCTCCCTCCCGAGAATCGTCGCCGAGAGAAGTGCGACTTTTATTCGGAATTCACGAACGGCAAGTACATATATCGTATAGTTGTACGCGATGTTACGCAGTAAGAGTATGCTATTTATACCTCCGTATTAATCGATTGCTACTGTACCGATTATCACTTAGACTCGATTAAATTATTAAGTGTACCGTCGTGTATTGTGGTGTAATAAATGTGATTAGTTGTACGAGAAAAAAATACAATCCGTAAGAACTACCTGTCCTCTCAACTGTGTATAACATTTCCGGAAATTTGTTATCAACATTCTTTTTCTATTACCATGAGATCCATGGTAATAAAAAAAGATTATCAATGTATAAAAGCTCTATTTATTTAATCTATATACAGTACAATTGTTCATTTTTATGCATCTTGTTTTTTTTTTTTTTGGGGTAAAAACAATACGTTGCTTTTCGGCACTTCTAATCGTTTAATACAGTTAAAATTTAAAAACAAATGAAATTTATAATTAATATAAAATGCAGTAATGTGCAAAATTAGCCTAATTAACTCGCTATTAATTTTACAATTATTACATCATAGATATGTATGGATTCTGTTATCGCAATTATGGTTGCGTTCCGATCAGGGTTGTACCATAATTTTTTTTTATTACGTCTGCATGGATTATTACGTTATGTTTACACAAATCTTTTTTATGTAAACAACACAAGTAATGTAAATTATTATAAACGGAATAGAACAACACAGGAAAAAGTAATTAAGTTACAAAGTTGTTAATATATCTGACTTAGTAATGATATAAAATAAAAATATATAATATTAAAAATAAAATAATCGAATATAATTTTCACTATTCCTAATAAAATCTGAATCTTCTATGAGATTCATAGACTATAGTTTAGATGGATGATACGTAAAAACAAAACAGCTTACATTTATATGCACGCAATGTGGATTATTTATGCGTAAATCTCCAATCTTGTTTTCGATATTCACTATCAATGCTGAAAATCTATAAATATAACACACGTTTCTTGTACTACAGATTTTCAACATTAACAGTAAATAACGAACGTAACTTTTTTATCCATGCATGCTTAGCTTACTGTTTCGTGACTTAACCGCAACGCCAAGAGGGCGTTAGCGTACGGGGCTGAATTGTTTAAATCGCACTATCCCGCGCCGTAAGGCAAATTTTTTTTCGCTTTTAGCGAATGCTTTATTCGTACTTTTCGATGCTTCCGATACCTTTAAGGTCAAAAAAATATGCACAAACAATGTTTACACGAGATCGTACGCGCACATTAAAAATCCGTGTAAATTAAACTCGGTTAAAATTAAACTAATTTAACTAACAATACTTGCCTCTTGTGCCACCGAGCCAGTCTCCTCTAACAATGTAATAAGTATAATCCAGGGATTTCAATAATTCAATAAAATAGACACACGTAATAGAACTAACGTAATAGAACTAACGTTTATAACAATTTCATGTGTTTTAAGGTTTCTGTTTACTCACCCCAACAATCTCAGATTGTCACGTCAGAAACGAGAAAATACACAAAAGATTCTTGCAAAATCTTGGGTCTGGGATAGACAGAAATCTGGGAGATTTCAGAAATTGAAATCTCTTGCGACGAACATACAAAAGCTTTTATTGTAAGTTAGACATGACAGTGTTAGTAACAGAGAACCAGAAACTAACGCAAGAGCGGCGAGAGTCGCCTGTAATAGAGTCGAGATAGATCGATATTGAATCGATATCAAAAGAACATGGCTTCTAGCGCTAAGTTTAAATTGTATTTTTCACTCGCCAACACAAAATATATTCAAATAGAAATATTTTAAAACAAAAAGTAAAACAAAATTTACAATCAATAAAACTTATAAAATATATTAATAATTATTTTGTTTTGGGAAGGAATAAAATTATTACATTTATTTCGAAATATTAATTTGATAGTTGTCATATCTATGAAATTATTTTATTTTATTTTTAATTATACATAATTTATAATTTTGCAAATATGATTGTTTATTAAAATTAATGAAACAAAAGAAAAATTTTCGGTATATTTTATAAATTAATTCTCTCAATTGTAACTATTGTTTTATTGAAACATATTTTATTTTATAATTTGCAAGAAATTTTATTATTTTTGCTTTTGACGTATTCGCTTCATTATTTAAAATTAGATAAATAAACAGGAGCTTCAATAAATACGAAATAATTGAAATAGCAACTTACAATAATTTAAAAACTTATTGACTTATTAAAAATTAACATTTTAATTAATAATTAAAATTGATTAAATATTATTTTGTATGACTACGTCATGCGCGAAAAGTAAAATAGTCAAAAAAAATTGCAAAATTCAACGCGTAATGCATCGTGAAACAAAAATAATTTTCTTATTTTTGCGAAATAAATGAAGAAAACTCAGAAGTTCGATGTCATAGAGCATAATTTTTATTCGTATAGGAAAAAAAGTCATAGAGATATGTTGCCGGTGTCATTTACAATGTTCCTTACACGCACGTTTTAGCACGCTTACAATTGCGTTCGTAATCCATTACATAATATAAAAATGGTCATTACACTATTGCGGTAGATATCGTTAACCCTTATGTTTCGATTAAATTAGGAAGCAAGCGTGTAGTTATATACATAATAGTCCTCACGTGGTGCCGTGAGATCTCCTCTAATAAAAAGCGTCATAGAGACGTGGTTGTGCATCACATTTTATCGCAATCGTCCGGGATTTTTTTGGAATTCGTAACGCAAACTAGCTACTTTACAACTTCACATCTTTTCCAGAGAAAACCAGTTCCTTTTCAAATTTCGTATTAAAAAATATGAAGATCGTCTTTTCCCTTTCCTTTTTTTTTCTTCTAATTCGCTAACATCTCTATGTATACTTTACATGTTTTACTGATCTAGGTAGATCTGACAAAATAAATATTGTGGGATCGATTCTTTAAAAAATATATATTACAATATTGCACTTAAGGTAAATGTACACACGATAAAACGCGTATAAAATATACAATGAGTTCCTCTATCGAGGCACTAATGACAAGGAACACAGAAGTGTCACATAGTGCATGATGCATGGTTGTTTGTGCACAGATTTTTTTACGTTTGCATTTACACGATTTTATCATGTCCTTTAGGCATCGTATCTATTCAACCTTAAGTAGAGGGAACTTAAAAATTCAAGTAACATAGGTATATCCACAAGACCAAATATTATTTGCTGCATCACGTATTCCAAAACATTTCAAAATTATGTATATATTGTATATAACTTCAGTAAATCTATTATTTATGGGAGTGTCTTTTGTAAATTTGAAGACAATAAATCTCTTTTGTCCTGCTGTTTTTAAATTTACTATATTATTGTATTATTTAGCCGTCAATATGATTTTAAAGAAATAAACAAAAATAAAAAAATTTTCATAGAAAAAAATGTTACATTACCAGACGAAATCGTTAAAGAAAAAAAAATTTTTTATAAAATATTAATAGGAAAATAAAGTACATTTTAGATTAAATAAACTCGAACAGAACAGCAGAGTTATTACTGTATAAAAAAAAAAAAAAAATATATATATATATATAATTACAGTAATCGGAAAAAATAGAATTGTATTTAAAACATGTTTTTCTTGTAGAATTTCTAAGCAGAACGTAGATATACCTATAAGTATTCGATGCAATCAATACATGCACAAGCATACGCCACGTGTACTCAATTACACATACATACATTTCTGGTTGTAGTAACTCGCATTCATTATAACGCGATCATTAAATCGATAAGGCGGACAAATTATAAGATCCTCGCGTTCCACTTCGATTGTGTGACGGTTACAGTTATTTTTGGACATATACGTCGCATTTTCGTGTGTTGCATGTTTCAATCACATTACCATCCATCAGTAAAAAATGAGATAACTGTATTGCATTGTATTCAGTACATTAGCCAACCGCATAACGTGACGCTAATAATTAAAAAACTTGATAATCGATTTGCGCTTATAGCACGGAGACATCTTTTATAAAAGGTCTTCCCATACATATTTTACAACTTCGACACGGTTGGCACATCATCGTCAATCATTTTATGAAATTATGTCATGTCGAAAGTAGAAGGTATACACACATATACGATTTATACATAGTCATACGTATTAAAACAATTTAATTAATCAAGACATGATGTTACATAGCGTAGACACGAACAAAATTAATTTAAAAAAAACCTGATCAGAAAATAAAGCTAAGTTATATTACAATTATTACAATATATTACCATCATGAAATAAAATTTGCAAGGTTCTTTATAAAATTTATCTCCTATGCAAAAGATAAAAAAGTACGAGATAACAGGAGTAAATATAGAACGCATGTATTTAAATTGTTATATGTATTTAAACTTTTAAATGTTTTGACCATTTAATAAACAAAAATTTTAATAACATAAAATAATCAATATAAAATATAATTTCACGTAAGTACATCGTACAATCGAGTAAATTAAAAATCTTATTAATATTTTATTAGCAATTGCCATATGCAAGATTGAGTAATTTCATTTTAAGAAACAAAAAAGAAAATCTATTGCAGATACTTAAATGTACAAACGCAACTGTTAATCAATGTACGTAGATACACAATTTTATATTAAAAGTTTCCAAATAATTTAATTTATTGTGTTCTCTAATTACGTCTTATTCATTTGTGCTCTCTTTATATACATCTATAAACTTATTCGTTATGTATTGTTCATGAACGCTAAGTAGTAGTTTGGAATAATGGATGGAATGAGAGTATTGTCGATTAAAAACTAGGATATATATTACACTCGTGAGTTCACTTATGCCTCGTATCTCAAGACGTATTTTCGTATTCTTATCATAATATATGAGAGAATCACATATATTTCCTATAAAACATATGTATATAGTCATTGAGAAGCACATCCATTGGTTGCACACTGGTCGCGCAAATTATCGCATAACATTTTGTAAAAACGCACAGGTATAAAACACATAGGTACAACCAAAACGTCGTAGTATACCGTTATACCGTGGATAATCTCGTCTCGTAAAAATAAATGCGAATTTAACGAGCCGTGATATTATTGTTTATTTCAGCGACTAGTACACATTTCGGCAAATGCTTCCACCTTCGCCATTCTGCTCTAAGACTTGTCCATATTATATAAAAGAGATACATATTTGAATATAATATCGGTAGATATGATAATATTCTATATCTTTTGTATAATTTTCAAGCTCCTAAGCTGTGTCATACGTATGAAGCTAATGCAATGTACTCATCCTGATGTAATCATCCTGAAATATCGTTGGCAACCTCAAAACCGACCGATCGATCGATGATATCATCTATTCAAAATGTTAGGACAAGGTGTTTACTCAAATTTTATAAAAGAATTCTTTGAAAATTCTCTGATATTCCAGGAATTTTATCTAAAATTCCAGGTAGGATCACAGAATTTTTAATACTTTGAAATAAAATTATTTTATTATTCTTTGTAATATTCTTTATCACAAAATCATAAAGAAGTCATTTAAGTTTTAAATATTAAATTCAAAAAAATATTTAAAAAAAAAACAATGTGAACTAAATGTACCATGTGATAATCTGACCAATACATGGCTCTAACTTATAATGATTAAACACACAGGGTGACATTTCGATTGCTCACGTCGCTAATTGGTTAATTTAATATAAAATTTTCTAATTGACTGTGTCTCAAGAGAAAAATTGCGTTGCGAGTGGCTGTGGTAAATTGCAACGTGGTCCAACGGGACGCTCCAAACACGCACCGTCACATTAGAATGATATATTGTCTTATATTGTCATTAATTTTTATAAAAACTTGTGAGTTACATAACATTAAAAAATCAAATTTTATAAAAAAATAATAATAAACTTTGTCAATAAAATTTAAATTTAAAAGTAAAAACTCAAAAATTTTCTGAACATTAATAAAATTCAATGAATATCCCTAATTTTCAAGAATAAGAAATAATTTTCCTAAAATTTCTAGGTTTTTCCATTAGTAAACACCCTGTAGGACACCCCTAAAATCTTTTCGTTCTCACATTCATTAAACATACGGTATGACAAGCACACTCAATAAGCATATTGCATTTATGTTGTATGAAAATACATTTGTGAGATTACTTCCCTTTAGAGAATAAAGTTCAATAATTGCATAATTCGCACATTCTTAAATCTCGAATTTATCTTATCTTCATTATGAAGGCCACTCAAAAGACGGGACATGATAAGATCTCGCTATTTGAAACTAAATAAATTATCACACACTGTGACAATAGTAATTATAAAAAATATCTTAATTTAAAACGTATAAATTAGTAAAACTTCTATTGCATAACAACATTTTATTACGCGCTTCACTTTAGTAATCTCGTACTCAATACATTTATAATTTCCAAAGACTAAAAATAACGAAGCAAAATAATGCAAACGGCGTGCATCGATTTGCGTTAAAACTTCCACTGTACGTATTTGAGAAAAATTTATTTAGCAAAAAATGTAATATTATAAATAATATATACTTTTAGCAAGTACGTAAAATATTAAAATATTAAAGATCTCCTTCAATATTATAGAAATTTCTTAATTTTTAATACCAAGAGTATCGCGCTTATTAACCATTACTATTTTTTAAATAAATATCCTATTGCTTGTGTATTAAAAACAAGATTCTAAAATTTTTTGACTTATCAATTTTTTTTTATCTTGATGAAATATTTTTTTCATTTATTTTCCTTTATTTCCTTTATAATAATTATTTATTCACTTGATTTTTTTTAGTGAGTGAAAAATGGTATTTCTAGTGTTAATCATACATTACATATATGTTTGCATTATTTAACTTCGCTAACCTAATATTAAATAAAATTTTGGACAAAATATATTTCTCGGTGTGTAATCTCAACTGTTTCAGTATTTATTGTTGGATACTTATTATAATATATCGTCAGCATGTCCAAAATGTAAGTAGCAATTGAATATTATGCATATCAAGAATTTTTTCTCTTTTTAATTTCGGCTAATTCTATATTCGTGACGTATATTTATGAGGATAATACCAGTTTTGCAGGTGGATAATATTGTTGCATTTGAGTATATACTTATCTCCCTTCAGTCTTGAAGAGAATGTAAAAATCGAGAGAATACACAAAGAATAGATCAATATATCTCTCAAAGCTGAAATACAATATTGCATATATAGTAATATACATGGTATGTGAAGCAAGATGGATATTTCGGATATTCGAATATCACAAATTATAAGCTGGCATAAATATCTATAATAAAAATTGATGAAAACTAAAACAACATATATGGATATGTAGCTTAATAATATTTTTTCTGATTTACTTTTCAAAAGATATCAAGATATAAGATATATCACGTTTCAAAAAAATATTAAATGAAAATGTAAAACGAATACAAATCTATTAACACAGCATTCATGTTATGTAAATTGCAGATCATTTTTCCTAATTTCATTCGTTGTAAGAAAACATTTATAACTGAACAGTACAGTTAATTATTTACATGGAAAATATTTCCATAACAAATTTATTCATTTACATATAATTTCCAAAAATTTATAACAAAAATATATTTATCATAAATTTTTGAAAATTATCCTTCTCTGATTTGTTGTGCAATTAATATCTACATTATACTTTTATCTCAATAATAAAATAATAGATACATTATTATTTTTATAAGATCAGAGATTATATTTCTACATACATCTCTGAAATATTTAACATAAGTTATTCTCAAACAAACACGAGGTAGAATTATGTTTTGTTACAAAAATTTTGTTATTGTAACAAAATTTTCACATAATTCAAATAATAATTCAAATAATTTTAAATAATGTATAAATTTTTTTGCACAAAGACTCAGATTTAGTTATCACAAGAAGAAAACTTTTCTTCTCTCAATTTTACTATACATTTTGATATACTAAATTATGAAGAATATTGAACCAACATCTGCTGAAACGTTGTCGTCCCAACAGTAGTAGACATCTGACTAATACTGTTAAATAAGGATTCTACTTGTAGATTCTCTGGCAATCTAGTAAGAAATTGTGCGCCGTGTACAAAGTCCATTTTCAATAATTCTTCCTGATATAAGTGCAACACCCCCAATGCGGTTCTGAAGAGAAACTCATCTCCGTCTCTGAGAAAGACATCCCAGATTCTACATGCAACATCGAGAGGCATTGCTTTAGCATATATGGTATACAACCAATCTAACAGATACAAGTCAGGGCTTAATCCAGCTATGGTAAAATGGGAAAAGACTTTTGGCAGCTTATGCGCAAGAGCACTAGAATATACTTTGTAGTAAGTATTCATTCTTTTTTGGTCCAATGTAAAGGCGGCTCTGTGGCAAGGATGGTTTAGCAAATTCGCGAAGCAGGCAAAGGCGTCCGGCGGCTCCATATTCAACGATAAGACAGCACCCACAAAACTCATACCTTGCACATAGCCCACATCCGGTCTGTATACGGCATACGCTGCCAAAATACCCTGAAGGCTATCAAATAATGGTCCACCCTCTTGAAAGACACATAAGGTAGGAAAGGTACGAGATACGTCTAATCTGATTGCAGCTAATGACTCATTGTTAGGGCACGACATTGCCCTCTCTAAGCAGAGATTATAGAGGTGCAGTGTTATATTTAAATTATTTGAGATTGCTAATTTCCATACCCTACCGCGGACACTCGGCGGTACACCGCGCCACCACAATTCCCTTACTCTTTTCGTATTTCTAACACTCTCGAACTTGGGTAGAACATGCACATTCCATGTGTTGGAATCCTCGGCCAATCTCTTCTCTTCTCTCAGCTGACACTCTCGTTGTTGCTTACGCTCTTTCTCCTCGCGTAGTTCCCTCTTCCTTGCTGCCTCTAAAATAGCATCGTATTGCTTACGGTGGCGCTCCTCCTCCAGGACGTTTTTGGCTGGTAAATTTGCTGGTCTCGGTTGCTGAATTAAAGCTGTGCTACCTCCTATCTTGTCAATATTTCTAGATGGGCTACTGGTAGGTGTCGAATGTTGAGAGCTCCTGCTCTTCCATGAGAACACATTCTTTGTAAAAAGTGTGTTTAGACCCCAACGTTTAGTTATCTTATCACTTTTCTCTACGACGTGCTGCTCGTCGGATCCTAAAAAGCTGCCTGAAGGTGATATTTCGCTAAGGGAAGACACTGTGCTGCTACACGAACGTGGCAGACTATTTCTTGGACTACTGTTTGCGCTAATATTTTCAAGTTTCATATACTTATCCCCATCAAGCTTCATATATTTGTCCCCGTCAAGCTTCACACCTGACGTCCGTTCCTTACCGTTACACGGAGATTCTAGATACTGAAGAGTATTACAGTCGATTTGTGCGTTGCTGGGTATCCTGGGCTCCTCCACGGAGTACAGTTGCTTTGTGGAGGGATTGTAAGCCAAGGACATGCTCTCGAGGGCATGATTTAGGCTGGTGCCCGCCACCCCGACGGAGACCACGTTACCGGCGTCGTACCACTTGTTCTCCCTGATGTGCACGCACAGAGCCTTGGTCTTTGCCGCCGGTATGGGCGCTACGTCGCACGCCAGCGCCTCGTCGACGTTGACGCTGTCGCAGCGCACCGTGTCGCCGTTCAGAGACACCAACTGCTGCTTGCCGACCTTCGGCGCGATATTGCTGGCGATGTAGCATCCAGACTCGCGCCCGGCGATCTTCACCACTTGGAAGCTGCTGGCGATGTTGTTGTGACGGGACTTCGCACCGCTTCCCGACGTCTGCGGGCTCGGCGACGAGACGGGATGCGCGCTGGTCCCGTTCACAGGGCTCTTCATGACTGGTCGCGGCCGCCTAACCTTGCCGGCGCGTCCAAGTCGCCTCCGAGCGTCGAGGATAACCGTTCCCCGAACGCCGAGTCCCTCGACGAGCGAGGCTCACGAGTCCGTGCACATGCATGTTTCCCTATCGATTGTCGAGAACTTAGAACGGGCTGGCATGTAGAAACCACCCCTCTCGATCCGACGACACGTCGAACGGTGACCGCGGACAATCCCGTACAGCCTCTTCAAGACGGTGCCAGACGGTGATGTTCTCCGCGTCACAGGCGCATCATGTCGTGCGATATGTTGAATGGTCTCGCGTCGCTAGACGCCTCGCCTCGTAAAATCGTAATCGAGTCGCCAATATCCGCTGGACAAGACTGATCAATCGCGTCTAAAAATACGGCGCACGATAGAAAACCTAAACGAGAGTCCCGGAATCGACGACGGAAGGTCACATTCTTTGAAATCAGTCGTGAGATCAAAGAACCGCGTGCACTCACGTGCACCAGCATGCACGGCACTGACCACTGACGTCTGACACTCTGACAGCACACAACAGCACACTCCACTGACTCCACGACAAATCTAGTTGTATATGTTACTTGCGCACTAAAGGCCGCTACACATGTAAACGCACGGCACAACGTGATTCATCGATAAAGTACATTAGTCACCTTCTTCGAATTCTTCACATTCTTTGTAGAGAAAAGAAATTTGTCTTTAAATTCTTCATCTAATTTCTCAGAATTTGTACATAAATTTTAAAATATTTACAAGTTCTGTTTAATTTTTTAGAAAACTTTTCAAATTGTTTATACACTATTTGCTCAAATAAATCTTTACAAAAATGTCAAAAAAGTCTACTCTCCATTTCTACCAAAATTAACTTCATTTTTTGTTTTTCTCTTTTAGTTCTAAGAGTTAGAAAAAGATAAAAAATAATTTAAATTTAAGATTAAAGTAATCTACATTATGTGAAAGTGAAAATAATCTTTTCTAGAATTCTTTATTACGCAGTATCCTAGATTATCCATACACCTTTTTTGAAATGAAGAAAGCATAATACTTTCTATTGCTAATTTAGATTAAAAAGATATGAAACTTTTGTCTCAAACATATCCCATAGCATAGAATATTTTTAGAATATTATATTATTTCAATATTCATGAAATATATTATGAAAATGTTCTACAAATATTATTGTGGTCAAAAATTAATGTAAATAATTATGCATAAAATATTTACAAACTTTATAATTATTACATTTAAAAGTGCTAATATTTCTGATAATTTAAAATATTGAAATACTGAAATATTAAAAAGAATATTATTTATTTCTTCATATAATATTCATATATATTGCCAGGAGTAGACATATAACTATTTTTTAATAATATTTCATGAATATTATTTAATATAAAAGTAATATTGCGTATTATAAGCCATAGGATATGGCTCAATGCACACAGGACGCGTCAACGCGTTACGCGTGGCGAGGTAGCCAATCATTTTAAGGTTTTATGACAAGAAATAAGAAAGCGAAAGAATGATTGGCTATTCGCCACGCGTAACGCGTTGACGCGTTCTATAGCCTGTTCTACAATAGCAGTAAACACAAGACCGTAAGGTCGTAACGTAAGAAATGAAAATTTTTCATTTGCTTACGAGCTCTTAAAACCATGCCTTACAACCTTACGGTCTTGTGTTTATGCTATTGTAGAACAGGCTTATGTGCATTGAGCCTATATCTAAAAATCTCTATGCGAATGAGAGCGTCCCGTTTGACACGTTACAATTGAGCCATTCACAGCAACTGGTGCCTAGAGTTTTTCTACGGTTCAAGCTCTGTGAGTGGCTGGTGGTTAATCGCAACGTGGTCAAAAGACTCTCACCCAATCAAAGAAGACCGTACGTTCTCTTCCTTGATTGGCTTATTGCAGCGTTATATATAGTAGCGGTTGGAATCCTTTGACTGGGACAAAATTTATATATATATATATATATATAAATTAATTACTGTTTATCACTTATCATTTGCATAAGCTCGATGTTAGATATCTTCCCCTCGCCTTCGGCCGTATAAATACACTTTGAATGAATGAGTGTAATGACCCTAATCAAAGTCTGGCAAACGCGATTGTCCGATATTTTTCGTCAAAATTATGCGAGAGAGAAAGGCATATGCTATCTTGCTTTACAGCTATGAGATGGCATACCTATGTCTTTCTCTTTCACATAATTTTAACGAAAAATGGACAATCGCATTTACGCGTTTGCCAGACTTTGATTATAGTTTTTAAATGAGTGAGAGTGGAAGCGACATTTCTCAAAACATCGTCGTCGGTGGAGGCGACGCGCAGCGGCAGCAGTAGCGGCGATGATGGTAGTAGAGATGGTAGTAACGATGTCGTTGCGTCGCGCGTCTCTCTTCAGTCAAATCACGATCGTCGTTGCGTGATCATTCGTTAACACATTGCACTTATATATACGAATCTTGGCACACGCGGTCGACCTGCGTACGAAAATAAACTTCATTGAGATGTAAGCAAAGCCTGGCAACTTGTTCCGATTATGCGCTGCTCTTTGTAATATTCTCTACGATTTTATAATTCTTTTTCATAGATTCCTATACAAAAAGAAATACAAAGAATAAAGATTTAACTCGTAATTAACAAACTTTATAAACTGATATTTGTTTAGCATTACATGAAGTCGCATTTATTTTTTTATGCATTGTTTTATATATTAAAAAAACAAAATTTTAAATTATCGTAGATTGAAATAAAAAATTACATTTTCGTAACAGAACAATATTCTAAGAATGTTTTAAGAATATCATAAAAGTGGATAACTGATATTTTTAAAACATTTGATATGCTATGATATACTTCACATGTACTGTACAAGTTCCTATTTGCGCTCTACAGTGATTTGAAATATACACTGAAAATACCTTGCAGTATATAATACGTATAACATCTATAGTAAAAGCGAGTTTTTTAATTCATCGATTGATCAATTGCATTATGTGTAAATTTTGTTTTGTAAAGCATTTGCGCATGATCGATTGATCAATTGATAAATTTAAAAACTCGCTGAATATCATACGTACAGAATCTTCATTCACAGCAAAAACAATACCCGAGATACCCGAGCCAAATAAGGCCCACCTAACTTATTTTATTTTTTATAAATTTTATTTACAAAGATATTGAAATAAACTAAATAAGAATAAAATGTTTATTTCAACCACTCGCTAAAATAAAATTATCATCTATATAAAACATTTTTAAATAAACAAAAAAGAAATGTTTATAAACCCTGAAATTGGGCGTTATTAAATTCTTGTGCTTTTAATAAGTTCTGAATTAAAAATAAATTAAAAGTAACAAAAGAATTAAATATTACTTTCCAACTCACTGTTAAAATTATTATTTACAAATACGATTATTAATCACAAATATGAAATCCTGTAAGATCTATTTTAATGTAAAACATCATAATTATTTTTAATTTTGTCTATAATTAATATTTTAACTTTAAGAAATTCTGGCTATTTTAGTGCAATTTTAGCTTATGAAAAGTCAGCGTCATTGAAAAATGTTATTCTCTGTTGCTAGCCACATATACAATAAACAAATAGCAATGGTTATAACAATAAATGTATAAATGGGCCTTAATTAATAATACTTTATTTATAAAAAAGTATACTTATTCCAAAAAATTGATATATACATATATATTTGTTTTTTTTCTATAATTATAAAATTGAATAATATTGTAATATGTTGTAATAAATTATAAAATAATGCAATGTATACTTATTAAATTTACAAAAAATTTTTTATATAAAAACGTTTGATTTACCCACTTCATTACAAGCTTTTGTTGCACTGAATAAACGTGTTGCTACCGGTATTAATTCCCTAGTCTCTCTTTATCTACTTCCTATGACATATCTTTTAAGCATATATTTCAAACATAAAGCGCGTTTTAAATGGTAAATTTGCCTTAATTAGTACTGGGCCTTATTTGGCTCAAGTACCTTATTTTTGTAACATTTAAAAAAAAATTTTTGTAATGAAAATACATTCCTCTCTCAGGAACTTTTTTCGTTAATTTTGAAGCAGTCACCCATTTAAGTCGTAATCTTTGCTTGACTTTTGTAACTTCTGATTCTCAGTAATCTGAGAACACTTTGTGTTAACACATGTATATTACTGCTAGATTAAGAATATGAGTATCAAATATCTGGTACTGAAAAGATAAAACATATAATTGAAACATATTATTTATATAAAATATATATATATATATAATTATCATTTATTAATGATTTTTACAAATGCCAAATAGCATCTGGAATAACTTTTCTGTTATTCGTTTAAATAACAAATAAAAAAAGGTCAATATGATACAATAATTTAATTAAATTAAAAAAAATTTTTATTAAAAAATAAGCATAGGTAGCAAAGTGTATTTATAATATTTTTAGCTTATCCTAGAAACATACAAAAAATGATATTTTATAAAGATGTTATACGAATATTTTGAGCATATCCTGACGACATACGCAACCAGGGTTTGAACCTGGATCACCCAACTATCTTAATCAAGGTAATATTTTTTGCAATAATTTCTTTTTAGTTTTTCTGGATTAAGGGAGACAGCAGAGACGCGTACAAGCATAAAAAATAATTAAATTGATTAGCAATTTTGTGATATTACATTCGAGGTTCTTCTTAAAAGTCTGTGTTTTCAGTCCAAAAAAAACAATTCGGTGCGCAGTTTGAAGAATATTGTAAATGTTTGTAAATTCACATAGAAAAATGTTGAGCATTAAGAACTGCTTTCGACCGGTATGCCGTTTCTTGTTAATTATATATTTTACACTTAATTTCTATAATTACTAATTTCATTTAATTTCTTTTATACAGGACTCAAGAGACATAGAAGACTCAGGAGAGACCGGCACTATTTGGAACACTTTTTTTCTTCTGCGTCTCGACCTGAGTCCTGTATTCATAAAAGAAATTAAATGAAATTAATACATATAATACATAAGAATGTATTAACTTGCAAGTGTACATTCTGTATGTACTAATAAAAACGTCGGCAATATATATATATATATATAGGTGGACCCTTTTCATGTGGAATACCCCATGTATGTGTATATATATATATATACACATACATGGGGTATTCCACATGAAAAGGGTCCACCTAAAAATAAACTATTTGGGATTTTTAAAATGATAATGAAAACATGTCAGTGGACATATTGTATAAAATTGATGATAAAAAAATAAGTATTATATATTTTGCATCAAAGATATTAATGGCTATCGTTTAAATGAAAACAAGAAAGTTTTCGTTTTTTAACATTTGTAGCTAAAATTTTTAGAAACATGATTGAGAAACATGATGACATTTTTAGGATTTTTCCCATACTTTCAGATAAAAACGTTAATTTTAATGAGAAAAATTTAATAGTATTAAAAAAATTAATTTTATAGTTTTAAATAAAGAAATGAACAATTATATTTATTTTAAAAAATCTAAAAAAGTTCTCAAAAATACTTTAATACATGTAGAATATCGTACCATAAAGCAAATTTTGGGATTGCAATGGGAACTTCTCAAGGAATATTCTTTCAATGTAAAATTATAATTTCAGCCAAAAGCTAGATACCTAATATCAGTTTGTATTGGTCAATTATTTAATACTCCATAAATAATATATTTTTAACAAATAACTATAAAATCAAAAATAGTTGTGAAATTTTTGCGTTTTGTTACGAAATAAATAAGTCTAAAGAATATAAAGAGAATTTACTTAACTATTTATTTATTCTATAGTTATTTATTAAAAATATATTATTTACGTAGTATTAAATAATTGACCAATAAAAATTGATATTATCTAGCTTTTGGCTGAAATTATAATTTTGTATTGGAAAAAACATTAGTTTTCGAGAAAATTCCATTGCGATCCCAAAATTTGCTTTATGGTACGATATTCTACATGTATTGAAATATTTTTGAGAATTTATTCAGATTTTAAAAAATGGATATAATTAGGTGGACCCCTTTCACAGGGAATGCTCCATATATGTATATGTATATTGCCGAAGTTTTTATATGTCAATTCATCTTATTACATTTTTAGAAACAAGCGCGGTGCTTAACATTGGATCTGTGAACAAGGAAGAGAGGAAAGATAACTTTAGTGATATTCGCTCCATATCAAAGATCATCGATTTAAATAATGGTGGAACGATTGATGCTATTAGCCTTTCTAATCACTGTAACGTTATGCCATGAGCAGTTTCTAAAGATATTTGAATGGAAGTCGATTGACTTCCAATGGCCGACGGAAGAAGAACACGAATTTGATTTAAAGAACAACGGTTACATACCGGCAAACATCTTCATTACCACTGTAAAATTTTGGAAGGGTAAAATGTATCTAACATTACCACGATGGGATGACGGCATACCGGTAACGCTGGGCGTTACATCGTCAAAACCGATCAACGGGATAATAGCGCCCAAGTTGGAAGCCTTCCCCAACTGGGACATGCAAAAATTGGGTAATTGTGACGCATTCCAATTAGTGCATAGCATAGAGATTGATCCTAAGGGTCGCATGTGGGTACTCGATACTGGTCGCCCCACGTCTTTGAGAAAATCCAAAGCCGATTGCTCGCCGCGCCTTGTTATTCTCGACCTTGAGGATAATGGCAAGATTCTTCGTACTTATGAATTTCCTGAGAATGTAACTAGTCGCAAAAATGTGTATCTCAATGATATTGTTCTTGATCATGAGGACGGCGGTATGGCATATATCACTGACACTAGCGACACCGATCCTGGCATCATTGTATACTCCTTAAAGGATAACAATTCCTGGAAAGTTCGACACAACTCTATGAAAGCCAAATCAGAGGCAGTTAAATTCATGGTAGGAAATAAGTACGTAATCAAACCAATACACGTGGACGGCATAGCACTTTCTCCAGCAAGCAGTAGCAACAGGTATTCTCAGATTAATGTTTTTTTTTCTGTACAAGATAAAATCGATTTCCTTTTCCAAAACTATCGGTACCAAATATCCTTTTTATTATAAAGTTTCTTCATATTTTCTGTTTTTGTTTTAAGAGCACATTTACAAATGAAATCACTCTCTCACTCATAATTAAATGATAAACTTAATTTACGTTCTGTATACACTTTATGAAAAAAGTTCTTGTAGTACAATTCAAATTATTTAAAATGCTCTATCATTGGCGTTGTATATTCAAACTCAACATTCTCCTATGACAAAATTTTATGTAAGATTTAACAAACAATTTTTTTGTTTTAGGCAAGTCTATTATTCGCCTTTGTCTTCTTTCCATCTGTATTCAATTTCGACATCCGCTCTGAAGTACAACGCGACGACTATTGATGGATACGTATGGGAACTTGGACGGAAGTCTTCTCAAACGGATGGCATGGCAATGTCGTCCACTGGCGTGCTTTACTTCGGTCTATTAGCTGACGATGCCATTGCCATGTGGGATACCAAGAATACAACATCCTTTACCATTGGTCAACGAGTTATATGGCGCGATCATGAACTGACACAGTGGCCCGATAGCTTCGCTTTTGATGAAGACGGATATTTTTGGTGCGTTAGCAATATGCTGCAAAACTTCTTAAACGGTCATGTTGATATCAACGAGCCCAACTATCGTCTCATTCGATTACACGTAGGTGTTAAAAGTTATCAATATTACGAAAATGGCACGGCGCCTGAATTACCTAATCCCGCCGGTGCTGATTCTGTTAGAATTGCTTTCGCCACGCTGTTGCCTACCATTTTAATACTTATCGCAAAGTAATTGTTTATACTAAAATCCAATTAAAGTTATATACGTTACGTATACAAAGAATTTACGAATCTACGTTAAAACAATCGATCACATTAACTTTTAAATGTGTTTTTACGGTTTATTTATAAATGTAAATAATTACTCTCATCCCAGTAAACACAGAAAATAATAGTTATATAATTTGTGTGTCACGTTATATAACGAATTTTTACATTCTAGCAATATTATAGTTATGTAAAATTGAATTCTTGATATTGCAACATCATAACTTATAACAGTCATATAACTGCTATTTATTAAGTTTAACAAACATTTTATTTTAATAATATAACTGTTATGAAACTGAATTATTAATATGACTCCTGTATAACAAATATGATACAACTATTATGTAACGCGCATGTTATATTGCGTGTTACTTCCGATTTTATTCTATTAACATTGCTGTTATACAACTGTGTTTGCTGGGATACCATTGCTTCAAGATCAAATTTTTTTTATATGATTTAAAAAGTTAAATTTTAGATATATTTTTGTACTATTATCTGATATAAATTACATAGAAGATATCTGAACCGAATAAGGCCCAGCATTAAATAAAGTTTACTTTTGAAATTACCACTTATTAAAAACATGGTTTACACCCAAAGTATATTCTTAAAAGAAATATCAGAAGAAATGAGTAAAGAGGATCTGAAGAATTATTGGCAGCAGCGCGTCTATTTAATGTAATAAAAACTTGTAACAATCTGCTATGAATCATTTTTATAAGAAATCGCTACAAAATGTATTAAGTACACATTACACAGTTCTACAAAATTACTTTTTTTTCTACTGTTAGGAAAAAAAATAGTTTCCTGTAAATTTTGATACGCTAAATCCGAATCCATAAATAAAAATGTTCTATCTCAGATTTTTGAGAAAATTGAGGTTGAAACGTCCAAACGTTTCTTTAACATTTAAGTAACACTGTAAGTCATTAAAACTTTTTTAATTACTATAACTATTGTATTTTACAATCTTATTGTATTTAGACGTTTATTATAGTTCATGTTCCTCCTGTTTACGCTCGATGTGCAATGCTTATCACATTTATGTAACAATTGCCGCAAATCCAAATAAATTTATAAAATTTTACTTTTTTTAACTTCCATTATCATTTAACATTAAACAAATTTTTTGTATTAGTTTTTTAATAATAAATTCAATTTCTCTAGATAAATGTACTATTTTTTCTACTCAAAAATTGCCAATTTTTAATAAGATAAATACCTGTAAAATAAAACCTTTTTTCAAAAATTTACTATGAAATTTTTTTTATTAAATATAGTAACATATTTTAAAGGTATTAACATAAATTTTTAGTTTAAAATTTTGAAAAATAAAAAATTGGAGACATTTATGCGAAACGTGTTTTTTCCGATATTTATATCCTTTAAGAACTTTTTTAAACATGACGTCGGTTTAACTGTTATTCTTTTATAATGAGAATATATATTCTAAAATGCATAATTCTATCTAGAATTTTTTTAAACGGCAGCTAATGAAAATTGATGAGAATTAAATTAATCCAGTATTATGATCTTCGGAGATTAAATATTGTGTTTTATTTCTTTTTTCATCAAACCACAAATTATATAAGTCTTTGAATGCTTTAGTTAGAACATTTAGCGCATGATTCTTTTAAAATACTGAACACAGTAGCTAAATTACCAGGTGTATGCATAAGTTTTTTCCGATTTCACTAAGAGATGGTGCCAGCGAAAAATATGCAGCGTATTAATTTGACACATACGTCATTTTGTTCGTCTGACATAGAACTACAAACACACACAAGTTGAGTCTGCCAAAAACTAGCGTCTTTGTTTTATTGTTCAGTGATCATGTCGAGTTTTGTGCCTGAAAAACAACATTTGCGGCACGCATTGCTTTTTTTATTTAATCAAAAGAAAAAGGCTGTTGAAAGTCATCGTTTGCTTGGAGAAACATATAGTGAACACGCTCCATCGATTAGAACATGTGAGACATGGTTTCGACAATTTAAAAGTGGTGATTTCAATGTGAAAGACAGTGAGCGCTCTGGTAGATCACAAAAATGCGAAGACGAGCAATTGCAGGAATTATTGGATGATGACCCAACTCAAACTCAACGGCAATTAGCAGAAGCATTACATGTATCACAAGAAACAATTAGCAGACGTTTATGAGCAATGGGAAAGATCAATAAATTCGGTAAATGGGTCTCACACAATTTGAATAAACGTCAAATGGAAAATCACAAAGTCACTTGTGAAATGCTGCTTCAACGCCACGAAAGGAAATAATTTTTGTATCGAATTGTGACGGGTGACGAAAAATGGATTTATTTTGAAAACCCGAAGCGGAAAAAATCGTGGCTTTCACCTGACGAAGCCAATCCATCAACTCCAAGGCCAAATCGCTTCGGCAAGAAGACCATGCTCTGTGTCTGGTGGGACCAGAGCGGTATTGTGTATTATGAACTCTTGAAGCCCGGCGAAACCGTTAATACACAACGCTATCGCCAACAAATGATTAATTTAAACCACGCATTAATCGAAAGACGACCGGAATGGGCCAGAAGACATGGCAAAGTGATTTTGTTACATGACAATGCGCCGTCTCACACAGCAAAACCAGTGAAAGACACCTTAAAATCTCTTGGATGGGACATCCTTCCGCACCCGCCGTACTCCCCAGACCTGGCGCCATCTGACTATCACCTCTTCGCATCAATGGGGCACGCGCTCGCAGAGTAGCACTTCAGCAATTTCGAGGAAGTTGGAAAATGGCTCGACAAATGGTTTGCCGCAAAAGACAAGCAGTTTTTCTGGCATGGTATTCATAAATTACCTGAAAGATGGGCGAAATGTGTAGAAACCGATGGCCAATATTTTGAATAAAAAAAAATTAATTTCCCTTGAAAATTACGTGTTTTTTTTATATCAAAAACCGGAAAAAACTTATGCATACACCTGGTAACTACACAGTATACTCCGTTTGTTTTCTATTCCTGAACTCCCTGAATTAGTGTACACTTAATATGAAATAGATATATATTTGAAAGTTAGTGAAAGCAAGAAGGAACGTGCAGGAATAGAAAACAAGCCTACTGTGTTAACTATCTCCTTATATCCTGACGTATATCCCAAGCTCCTTCTGAAAAATTTTACTGTAAATTTTTTGTCCAATTTAAACTTGTTCAAGCATGGCGACAGTGGCGCTCGAGCCTAACCTAACCTAACCTAGCGCTCACCGTGGCCCTTTCTTGCCTAGCGTTCTCATAGTATATGTTCTGTGAGCGTTCTGTTTGCTGCGATCTTAGAACATATAGACATGGAAGCAGAATAACAGACTAAAATGTGTCCGAAGAAAGTGAGAAAAAAAATCATAGTTGCCTTTCTCATGTTTTAAAGGGCCTTGTACATGAAATGCATAACCGAGCATAAGCGTAGCATAAGGCCTCTGGACCAATAGAAATCTTATGTAAATCAATATGGCGACTTTATGCTGGATGCTCATTGGTCCATTGGTCTTATGTTGTGCTTATGTTATGTTATGCATTTCATGTGCGAGGCCCTTAAGGCTGCGATCAGCGACACTAATGCACCCATACGGGCTATTTCGATATAAGTTGTATCTCAAGTGATCTCAAGTAAGCCGGTAAGCGCGTGTTGGCGCTCGTTGTCCCGGTTCTGCCTTCCGCAACCGTTCATGCGGTCGTCTGTGATTGCACAATCTACAATAAAGTGGATTGAACTGACTGCCCGTGCATTCATTGAACGTCAAGCCTTCCTGTCTATGAGAAGAGTAAAGCATCTCTGGTAAAGCATCCTCCTGAAGTCTCTTTTCTCTCTCACTCTCTAGCGGGATTCAACGGTCCTAGAACTCGCTTTAGGGGAAAGTAGAGTTATTGTACGCACTGGGTAATTGTACGCTTCGTAGTTTGGCATCTTCCCGATAAATACATATTATATCACAACGATATTTGTAAGCTAAAGGTATTTTTTTAATATATAACCATACATTATATCATTTAAAAACGTAATTAATTGAAAAAAGAAGAAAAAGTAAAATCACGATTTTTGTTGCGATTTTGGCGTTCAGAAAATAAGGCAATAAGTCCGTATTTTTACTTTATTTATTTAATCTTGTTATACCTAACAAAAGTACATTTTTTCCTGCGTTCTTTGAGCTATTGTTTATTAAATTTAATTAAATAGTCATCAAGTAATTGTTTTCTTATCAAATCAAGTCCGTCATCAACAATTTTACGCATTCATCTTGAAAAGCGTGAGACCACGTGAGGTCAACTATAGTTCCACTAGTACAGTGTAGTGCAGTGTAGTGTAGTTAAAAGAATGGGCTATAACCTCATTTTTCCTCCGCGTCCATTTATCCAACCGCACGTACAATTACCCAAGGCCCGAGACATTTTTTTGTTTATCCACTTGCTTCTTTTTGCGGAATATAGCATTACCAAATAAAAAATTCTTCAATATGACAACACATAATGATAAAAAAATGTTTAAAGTTTCTATTCTGTATTTGTATCGATTTCAACTTTAAAAATCACTTCACTGCGATAAATTTCCCTTAGGTGCGTGCAATTTACCTACTTTCCCCTACATTTGGCTTGTTTTCTGTTCCTGCACTAGAGTGCATTAGAACGTTTCTTCTTGCTTTTACTTACTTTCAAATATATATCTATTTCATTTTAAGTGCACGCTAATTCAGGGAGTTCAACAGAAAACAAACCACGGACTTAGGAATAGAGGGACGGAGCCCTACTTTAGGCAAGAGGGGGTGTTCTCTCAGGCATGCAGGGGGAACCGTTCTCCGCCATCTTGGTTTCAAAAAACTTATACATAGATATGTGTCAGTGACATCTCGTTTGCACTGTGTTAGTGTGACAGCTATAAAGTTAGGTTAGATACTCAAACTCATTCGTCTTATTCATCAACGTTAATTCACTCTTTAAAAATAAAAATGGTAAAATGCATAGTACAAGAATGTTTCACGAGAAATTCTTTAGACAGATATAAAAATAAATTTCAGAAAGTATTGGAATAAAATATAAAAATTAGTTTCCACAGGTAAAAAATTATATTAATTTTATTAATACGTAATATTTTATTTTTATTAATATAAAAAACTATTTTTTTTTGTTGATACAATTGATGTATGTGTTTTGCTTTATTTATTTAAAGCAAAAAAGAAAAAAATTATTTTAAATTATTATTTTTTATTTTATCATAGTTTATTTTTTAGTTTGTTTCTATATGCAAAATATTATTTAATATGTTTGTTATACTAGCTTATTACATTGCTAAATGTATTGTATGTTATTAAATAATTAAAGAAAAATTTAATGTAAAAGATTAACAAAATTTTAAACTTTATTATTCTGTACTGTTTATTTCACACATGCACTGTACATGTTTTAATGTGTGCAATCTTTGAAACCAACATGGCGGTCCCCCCGGCCGCGAACGTGGCTCATCCTTGTAAGTTATGCATCGTCCCTCTATTTCTAAGTCCATGGAATAAACAGATCATGCCGCGGCATTCAGATAGTCGTTCTGTTTGTGGAGCTTTTGTTATTATACGATTGTACAGTACTGTAAAGAAATATTTTAGATAAAAGAGTCAGGTACAGTATTGTCGAAAAGTTAAGTAAAAATTAATTCTGACTTTCATATGATTAATGGCCGAATTTTAAAAAATGCTATAACGTCGAACAAAAAATTCTACAAATGCATAAAAAATATTTAAAAAATTCAAATATATTGCCAGTTTTTTAAATAAAAACAATAAAATAATAATTTTAAAAACATTAATTAATTATAATTATTTTAATGTTTAATATTTAATAATTATTAAAATATAATAAATTTCTAATATTAAATAATTATTAAAATAATAATTATTAAAATAAATATTTCCAAAATTTTGTTATTGTTAGGAAATAAACAAATAAAACTTTTTTAAAATATTTTAAGTAAAAAAATATTATTTTGCAGCAATAAAGATACTGTTTAACCGATTTAATATATTTTATTTCTTTTCTTTATTACCGACCTCAAAAATCCCAGGATATCAAATTTTGACTACATTAAATATATTTAAAATACATGTATCCGCTATATTAAATCCGCCATTTTGTTTTTTGCAATTTTGATTTCAGATTTGTAATTAGCGACCTCCAAAACTCCAGGATATCAAATTTCATGTAAATCAAAAAACGCTTTCATATTTTGGCCATTTTTTCGGGATTTTGGCCTTGGGATTTGGGACTGCTGCCTTCGTTTGAAAACCTTGCGGTGTCCGACTGGTTGTGTGCATCTGAAATCCTTCCATTGATCAAATCATGTTTTGAAGCGGTTGATCAAAGCCTATCAGCAGATTGTGAATTTATTGGACGGGGAACTTAAACGATCCGAGAGTTTTGGAAAATAAAACTCCGAAAAGAGGGAAGATTGAAAATCAGGGTTGGGTAAGTTAATAAATTTTTTTAACTAAATTAAATTAAAGTTGATGGCACATAAAATTAATTTAGTTACGTTAAAAGTTATATGTATAAAAAATTAATTCAATTAAAGTTAAGATTAAATTAACATAAATTAAAATAAAATTTAATTTCGAAAATCAGTATTTATATAAAATTAGAATATCGCAATTTTTTAAAATTGCATTATTCTAAATAATAAAATAATTGAAACATAAATTATCAAATAAATTTTTTGTCTCATAATTTAAGTTTGTATGAAATGAAAAAAATGTTTTTTTTTATAGACACGTATTCTTTTACAATTTTCACATTTTATGATTAAATTATTAAAAATATTATATTTTAAGTATATAACGTAAAATATAACATATGTGTATATATATATATATATATATATATATATATATATATATATATATATATATATCGATAAAATATAATCTTATTAAATAAATTTTTCATTATTAGAGTAATTATTAAATTTTAATAAGAGCATTATTTCAAAATAATCAGTTAATTTTCCTTGTAAGTTATCAATCAATATTCGTACCAATAGTAAACCACCTGCACTAATTATTCGTTCTACATGTGCTGAGAATGGTACCGATGTATTAAACTGTCATTTATACAGTACAAAAAATTAACATAAAAACAGTTAATAAGTTAATGTTCAAAAATGACTAATTAAAGTTAAAAATTAATGCATTTAAAATTAACTAAATTAAGTTAAAAGTTAATAATTTTTTAACTTTTCGTTTATCTTTTAACTAGTTACTACCCAAGCCTGCTAAAAATAAATCTAAGCAGTAAAAATTTTAATTCTCCCGACTTAGCCAGGTTAATCAGAGCGTAGCTTACTTTATCGATGAGCTTCCGGCAACATCTGAGGTACCTGCATTTTATTCCTCTGTCTCTCTCTCTCTCTCTCTCTCTCTCTCTCTCTCATTATTAAACCTCTATTAAGATGAATCTCACACCATCAAGAAAATTAAGTTCTCACCTAATTAAATTTATTTAAATGATAATTTTGTACCACAATCCAAATATTGATGCTCAAATCTTTTAACAGAAAGTTTGGCAAAATGCGAGAAATTCAGTTTAACATGAAAAAAAAGATATATAGTAGTCACAAACACGAAACAAGTACACTAAAAGTTAGTGCTAATTTAGTGCACAAAGAAAGCTTTAAAATAAATTAAAAATGTAGGAACGAGGGAGTTAAAATGACGAAGTAAATAAGATGACGAATTATTAATTTTTTTAAGTTAATAACAAATAACAAACCGTTGCTTAATTTATTAGAGACTTTAGACGATAACAAATAATCTGTGGTAGTTTGATTTCAATCTATCCATAAAAAGAGATAATATAATGGGAAATATGTTTTGGAAGTACCTATCCATAACTTTTTAGTGTTCGTTTATAAGGAATAACATACTTAATTATAATAAATATTTTTTATTTTCTCTATAAAATCACAATATTGTATAGCTAAAAACGTATACAATAATGTATTTATATTTTTCATTTTTTATGATGCAATATTTTATATTTCATAAACAAATAAACACGGTAACTGGGGGTAAAATGACGAAAGTTGTGCATAGACAAGGTAATGCATTTGTGCATTAGTTTTTTCGGTCTTAAGCATTCTGATTATATATAACGCAATTTTAATCGCAATATATATATATATAGTAATGTATATCACAATTTTACTGATTTTTTTGTAGATTACATAAATATTTTTTTGTTTTATTTACGTTTTTCTTTAACTACGTTGTTATATCAAAATAGTATAAGATTAATATATTATAATAAATTTTTTTTATTTATAAGAGTACATTTTTAACTTTATTTAACTGTTTTTTACTTTATTCGGTATTAAAAGTCATCTTACCCGCATATGGGAGTAAAATAACAAAATTGACATGTCCTAAAATAATTTAAATTTTTAAAAATTTTAGTTTATTTAACAATTTCTAATTTTTACTGATAATAAACAAGGTTTTAGTGAATCTAAAAAAAATAGATTGTTATTTTTACACAATCACAGAAATTATAATAGCAAAAATCGACAAACCTTAAGGTCGTATTGTACCCCCCCCCTCTCCTCTACTCGTTTAAAAGATATTACTATATATCCACCGCTGCATTGCAATCTAAGAAAACATTACTTAGAATCTATTATAGTTATATATTTTTGATACTAATATAACATAGAAAATACAATTAATCGAAATATAACAGGATTCAAAGTTGTTACTAACACAATAACAATTATTAATTTATCCCATCCGATAGCGCATAAAATCAATTGTCAAACCGTCACAGAATTTGGTGCTTGCAAAACTTTTATACTAAAATATTTCTTAGTCATCGCAGAATTGAAATATATTAATTTCCGAATTTGATGCTCACTACAAACTATATACTACAAAACGTTTTTTAAATAAATTTAAAAACATTTTTTCTTGCTTGGTATATTCAAAATACTTCTCTTTATAAAGAAGATTCGAACTACTCTATTTCATCCTCAGTCTAATGGATAGGTAGAGCAAGAGCATCAAACACTTTTGAGTTTCTTGGTAATGATTGTTTTAGAAAATCAAATAGATTGGGATTGTTGAATTTTTGGTACGAGGGTCGTTTAATAAGTCCTTAGAAAAAGATAGAAAAACAAATTACTTTGAGTAAATTTTTTTATTTTTTAACATAATTTTTTTTTTAGCTCGATACACTTTTCTCAGCGTTTTTTTAAGCCGTCCGAAAAATAGGATTTCTGAAGGTCCTCAAAATAAGCATCTGTTTGGGCGATGACTTCGTTCGACGTAAGTCGTTTTCCGCCGAGCCATTTTTTTGAGGAAAATAAAAAAAAAGTTACTGGGGACCAAATCTGGTGAATATGGAAAACGATTCACGTCGAATGAGGAGCTAGGTCATCGCCCTAAACGGGGTGCGCACGATTGGACACCACCACTCATAGCGGCCGATGTCTAGAGTTTTTCCACTGGTCAAGTGCTGTGAGTGGCGGTGTCCAATCGCTCTGTGTCCAAAAGGGTGTCACCCACCCTAAACAGATGCCTATTTTAAGGATCTCCCGAAATTCTATTTTTTGGACGACTTAAAAAAGTTGGAGAATTACTGGGAAAAATGTATCGAGCTAAAAGAAGATTATGTTAAAAAATTAAAAAAAATTAACCCAAAATAATTTGTTTTTCTATCTTTTTCTAAGGATTTATTGAACGACTGTTGTAGCCCTTTCCCCTACTTGTTCAAAAAATTTGACATGGGAAGACACTTCATTAAAAGAATTATTTTAATTATTAATTATTAATAATTTAAAAAAATGTTTTAAATTATTTGTTTTTAAATTATTGTTATAAAGTATTTTTAATTAATGTACAAATATGTATATTAGTTTTTAAAAATATTTTTAATAATATAAAAGTATATTAAATATTAAATAGTACATTAAATATTAATTAAATTATTAAAATTATTTAAGGTATTTCTAGCTGAAAGGAATAAGAAGGAAGAAGAAAAAAGAAGGAAAAAGAAGAAAATAAACAAAAGGAGACAAGACACAAGACATGATTATTCAGCCGGGATATAATACATATATTGTGAGTTTTAACACTTTATTTGGTACTGGTATTACAAAAGTGAAAGATAGAAGTATATCGCAAGTCACATTATGCGTAAAGCGTGAGACACGCAAAAGCAGATAGAGAAGAAGAAAACAGGAACACCAAACGTGGCGAGTACCAACATAAATAAAAATATCTAAAGTGTAGCAAATGTTGTCAATTTATAGCAAAAGAAAAAAGCGCCAATTATAAAAACTAACATATATTTTATAAATGGATGCGTATATGGCTAAACACATGTATTGTATCTATAAATATAATACGTGAGACATACAGACAGAGAAAATTTATATTAGTAACGTGAAGAAAGGAACAAGAAAAAGAAAAACTGCTCTTCAAGTGAATATTTGAAGAAAAATTACGCATATTTTGAAAAAGCTTTTTAGATAGCTTCTTTAGATCCTTAAAAAATTATCAATAGTTATTTCTAAATACTTTAAATAGTATATAAAATTCATAATGTCTAAACTTTTTTATAACAATGTAGATATTCCTCTATTAACTCTATTGTATTTCTAAATATTTTGATTCATTACTTTTTTCTAAAAAAAAATGTTCTTTTCTTTCACTTTTTTTATATATAAAATTAATTAATATAAGGGCAACATGTTGGAATTATACAATTAGTCACAAAAATAACTTACTTTATTGACTATTTCTATTATGATGCAGTCAATAACATAGCGATAACGAAAACAACTGTTGAGACATTTATATCAAATAGAAAATTTGTACAATCTATTGCAAGATATTAGAAGTGCTTCATACAAATAAAAGGGTCATTTAAAGAAAGAGTTTAAGAAAGAAAAATTGTAAAATGAGTGTAAACACTAAAAAAAGGAAACGTCCTCTTACAGACAAAAATGATATAGTATTAAAGAGACTGCGCATAGAATTAATACGCATAGACTTAAATAAACGAGAGAGTTTAGGATTTCTTAGTGATTTACAAGATGAGTCTGGACAGGACATATTATGTACAGATCATCATACTCAACACCATAGACATCATTCTTCTAATCACTTAATTAAACTTATGTATCAATTAGACTTGTCAGTACTTTGTTTGCTTAGAAAGTTTACGTATGAACATAAATATCCTTCATTATCATTAACGTTTGAAGATTCTGAAATTGATAAATTTAATAATATTGTTATTCGTCATGAAAAGAAATCAATTCATATACGAATTGAATATGTAGATGAATATTATACAGAAAATAGTATTACCTATAGCAAATTATTTTTAAAAAGACATAAATCTTTAATTAATAGTTATTTCAACATTTTTGTTAAACGTATATTAAAAACAGATAATTCATTAACAGATTTAGAATATCTCATTATTTATACTAATTCGAAATTGGATCTTACAAAAGAGAAAACATTTAAAATAAGACGATCTAAAACTTTTTATCCTTTTAAATTTAATAACATACACATTAAAGAAAGTGAGATTTTAAAGAATTTTTTATTTACAAATGATAATACACAAGAGGATGGTTTTTATCGGTTTTCGCAAGATAAAACAACAAGAGAAAAGCTTTTAAAGAAGTTGGAATTTTTGTCTTCTACGAAGAAAATATTACAGAAAAGAAAACTTACTCAGGAATGTGAGAAAAAAGTAAAAGAAGCATTTTTAGACAAATTAGTATTTGCAGTTAATCAGCCCAACAGAGAAAAACTGAATAGCATTGTAAAAATTGAAATGAAAAAAAATGGTAAAGATCAAGATGATTATGTAGCATTACAAGAAAGAGTATTACGTGACTTAAAAACTTCAGACTACTATATGAAATGTGGAGTTGATGTATCCGGAATTACATATCAATTCAATTTATTAATACACTTCCTGCATGATATGTTTGTGCACAAAAATGTATTTTCCGTAAACTTGGGAAAAAATGATAATTGCATTACTATTTGTAACAAAAATAAAATTTCTTACTTATACGTTTATAACGCAGATGGTAATATAGATAGTAATCACTTGTTTTCCTTCAAACAGAAAGAAAATGTGTTTTGTATTAATAAGTATTTTACATTATTTATAGAAGAATTTGGTGAGGATATAGAATATTTGATTATTTATACTAATGCAAATTTAGATCTCACAAAGAATAAGAGGTTAAAAGGAAGGCTATCTAATGATTCCTGTCTTTTAAAATTTGATAGTGTAAATATTTGTGAGGAAAAATATAGAACTTTAACGTACAGTTTATCTATAAATAAAAATGGTCTTTATCAATTTTCGGAAAAAGTAACACGAGAGAAGGTCATAAATCTGTTACAGCTGCCACCTTCATTGCAAAAAGAAAAAGAAAAAGGAAAACTTTCTAATGAAAATGAAAAAGAAAAAAAAGAAAAGTTTTTAGATAAATTGATATTTGCAGTTAACCAGCCAGATAAGGAAACATTAAATACTTATATTAGATCTGCGATAACTAAATTACACAATTACCCATACACCTATGAAGAATTATGTGAAATAGCGTTACGTTGGTCAGAATCTCATGAATTCGGTTGTCTTACAAAAGGAATAATGAAAAAGCTTCTTGAAGAAATAAAAAATAATAAATTTAGTTATCAAACATTTCAAAGTAAACACATCAATAATGAAATTAAACTTGCTAAAAGTATCATTGACACAGCAGGAACATCTGAATTTAATAAATTCCTAGACTTTTTAATTAAAGGGGAAGGGCTAAACTATCTAACGGTGCTGAAAAGAAAAAGAATAAATCTAACTAATGTGTCGAGTATTTTATGTGGATCAGGCACTAAAGGTATTAAAGCATTTAAAGATTTATGTGGTCTGTGGTTTGATAAAGAAGGAAATGAAACACAATATTTAAGAAATCTAAGAAAAGAAAAAATAAATTTAACTAATATGTCGAGTATTTTAAATAGAGCAGGTGCTAAAGCTTCTAAATCATTCAAAGATTTGTATGATCTGTGGTTTGATGTCGAAGGACATAAAACACAATATTTAAAATCTTTAGAGGAAAAGGGAGTAAATCTAGCTAATGTATCCAGTATTTTAAGTGGATCAGGCGTTAAAGCTCCTAAAGCATTCAAAAACTTGTATGATCTGTGGTTTGATTTTGAAGGACATAAAACACAATATTTAAAATCTTTAGAGGAAAAGGGAGTAAATTTAGCTAATGTGTCCAGTATTTTAAGTGGATCAGGCGTTAAAGCTCCTAAAGCATTTGAAGACTTATATGATTTGTGGTTTGATGACAAAGGACATAAAACACAATATTTAAAATCTCTAGAGGAAAATGGAGTAAATCTAACTAATGTGTCGAGTATTTTATGTGGATCAGGCGCTAAAGCTCCTAAAGCATTCAAAGACTTATATGATCTATGGTTCGATGACAAAGGACATAAAACACAATATTTAAAATCTCTAGAGGAAAAGGGAGTAAATCTAGCTAATGTGTCCAGTATTTTAAAAAAATCAGGCGCTAAAGCTCCTAAAGCGTTCAAAGACTTATATGATCTATGGTTTGATGAAAATGGACATAAAACAAAATATTTAAAATCTTTAGAAGAAAATGTAATACCTCTTACTAATGTGTCCAGTGTTTTAAATCGATCAGGTTCTAATGCTTCTAAAGCATTCAAAGACTTATATAATCTGTGGTTTGATGCTGAAGGACATAAAACAAAATATTTAAAATCTCTAGAGGAAAAGGAAGTAAATCTAGCTAATATCTCCAGTATTTTAAATGGATCAGGCGCTAAAGCTCCTAAAGCATACAAAGACTTATATGATTTGTGGTTTGATGAAAAAGGACATAAAACACAATATTTAAAATTTCTAGAGAAAGAAGATATAAATCTAGCTAACGTTTCTAGTATTTTAAATGGATCAGGCGCTAAAGCTTCTAAAGCATTCAAAGACTTATATGATCTATGGTTTGATGAAAAAGGACATAAAACACAATATTTAAAATCTCTAGAGGAAAATGGAGTAAATCTAGCTAATGTCTCCAGTATTTTAAATGGATCAGGCGCTAAAGCTCCTAAAGCATTCAAAGACTTACATGATGTGTGGTTTGATGACGAAGGACAGAAAACACAATATTTAAAATCTCTAGAGGAAAATGCAGTAAATCTAGCTAATGTGTCCAGCATTTTACATACAGCAGGCGCTGAAGCTTCTAAAGCATTCAAAGACTTATATGATCTGTGGTTTGATGAAAAAGGACATAAAACAATATATTTAAAATCTTTAGAGGAAGAAGAAATAAATCTTGCTAATGTCTCCAGTATTTTAAATGGATCGGGCGCTAAAGCTCCTAAAGCATTCAAAGATCTATATGATCTGTGGTTTGATGAAAAAGGACATAAAACAAAATATTTAAAATCTCTAGAGGAAAATAAAATAACTCTTACTAATGTGTCCAGTATTTTAAGTTCATCAGGTTCTAAAGCTTCTCAAGCATTCAAAGACTTATATGATCTGTGGTTCGATAAAGAAGGAAATATGACACCATATTTAAAATTTGGTGGTCACAGTGGATCAATTTAGCCCCTGAGTAACTTTCGAAAGTTAAGTATTTTATTCCACATCAATTTTCAAATAATTGCCGTATAAAACCAGACAGTGTAATTAGATCGGAAAAACTTTTATGTAAAGTTTAAACATCATGGAATGCATTCTCTTCATGAAAAATTAACAAATAAAATTATACTTACATTATGATAACATTTTTTAAAAATATAAGTCCCGAAAAAATTACATTTTTTCACAAAATAATAATAAATTTTCCAATATTTTTACTAAAAGTTTATGGTAATACTTTTGAAATATGCTACTTTAATTAAAAATAATTTTCTAGTAAATCTTTAAGAAAATGGATTTATTTTACATATAGAATGTTGGCCATTTTTGGAAAGAAAAATTGCGTTTATATAAAGAAATTGAATTTATTAAGCAAAAATCAGTACAAAGATAACTTTTTTTTTAGTCTCAAATGGTTTTGAAAATTTTAAAAAATAAAATTTTGCAAATGTATTTTAATTCGCCGCAATTATTACATAAATAAAGGTGATGAGTGTCACATATCTGGCATAAACAAGAAGAATATTAATACTTGATTTTATGATTTTTTATATAAAAGCGTAATAGACAGCAACCCTTATCTTTTCCTATAAAGACCTTTCTACACTTCTAGTCAGGATTAAGCGATACACTATCTGATATCCTTACGAAAAAAAATACAAGAATACAAATAAACTATTGATATACTATTGAAGGGCTATCGAATTGAAGCAGATTAATATAATAATGTCACATGCTCTATTTTAGGTTCTAATTAGATAATTCCAGCATATGGCGATTTTCCATAATTACCATCTTGTTAATTATTGCAAAGTATATAAAATATGCTAGAGAACGTTTCTCTTTAGATCGACTGGCTCCATCATCTCGTGAGGTTTTATTTTAAAAAACTTCTCCAAAATCAAAGTGAGTCATTTAAACCTTGTGGGACATCCAAAGGTTAAAAATTCTAAAAAAAGAAGAGATAACTACAGTTGTCCAATTTATGTGGAACTGCTAATGTTGCAACAATTTAGAATTATGCAATCTAATGAAAACTCACAGAGTTTCGGAAATAATCTGAAAGTACAATTTATAAAAATACTGCATGGTGGAACATTTGCCTTATTTTATTAGTTTTTCGTTCATAAGTCAAGAAATCGCTTGTTGCTGAATTTTACCCGGCGTTTGCGAAACTAATTGTAAGTCAGAATCGCTTATTCTGACCATGGAACTATGTTGTTCACGGATTCAAAGTCGGAGTTTCTCACTCCAAGTTTGTAATATTCACAAACCTGTAAATTCTGTATGCATTTATTTATAACACTTGTTTGTGTAAATAACTGTAAATATTTCGTGTAAATAAATTATTTAATGTTAATGTGAGAGTAACTTGCATGTAAAAACTGTAGTTACAACGTATATTCAAATTGTTGATTTTACGACAAAGTTTTCGGGAATGTTCTCTCGAGAAAACTTCAAAACAGTCTGGAAGCATGACGTATAAATGTATTATTCGTAAATACATTTTCCTCTTTCAGTATTTAGTATACGAGAGTGCGAAATCTCGTCGTAAAAAGCGATACATGAAATTAGAAGAATGTTTAAAAAACTATGATAAGTAGAAACAGATTTAAACTTTTTGCTTTATGTAATTTTATAAAACAGTTATTATTTTAATCTGCCTTACGTTTAAGTTATGATAAAGATTTTGTTTATTTTTATTCTTTCTTTAAAATATCTTACTTAAACAATTAAATACTAATCTAAACGTGTACGTTTTTCTATACAACTTGTCGAACTATCTAGTTCAATTTAAAAATTCGCTGTATGTATGTACAATGAGGTTCATTAATGAGATCCTTTTTTGGTGTAACTAGTGCAAAAGTCATAACAATCTTAGCCAATCAGATGAACTCATTAAGCCGATAACAACACAAGATTGGTTAAATTGCTAGAATTCCTACACCGAAAAAGAATCTCATTAATGCATCTCATTGTATGTACATACATACCTTGTTTACACCGAGCACTTGATACGCGTACTAACTTGTAATTTTCAAAAATTTATATATTTAAAACAAAATAAATATATGTTAGGCGTTTAAGAAAAAGAAAGCATTTTACATGCAAGAAATTCAAGCTACACGGACGTATCTATTAATGTACAACTATAACCTTAAAATTTTGTATCAACATATCGTAAGAAGGTTGGATATGACAGAATGTTATTACAGAATAGCTATTATAAATAATAAATTTGATATAAAACTGTTTCTTAATTTACCCTGATATCATTATCTATCTTTCAATTTTGTTCTGCTTATTTAAGTAATACATGTGTTACCAATACATGCCGTTTGTTTTCTGTTCCTGAACTCCCTGAATTAGTGTGTACTTAAAATGAAATAGATATATACAGAGAGGAACCTGAGAGCGGCCACGGCGGCCTTTTTCCTATAACGCTTCGAAACTCCCGTACACTAGTGACGCACATCTATTCTGGTCAGAATGGGAACTACGTGTCACATCCATTTTGCAACCCGCCGTTAAAAACAGTGTGGATGTTAGCACAGACAACAACCCACATCCATCTCTCGAGAAATGGATGTACACCCAAGGACTTTGATTCTGTCCATGGGAAAATTTTCCAAATTAAGAAGTCGCTATTTTTCTACATACTTACAGTTCATGATTAACGCAACGACCAATAAGCTCTAGTCATTTTATTAATCATGAACTGCGAGTATGTAGAAAGTGGTGACTTCTCAGTTTGGAAAATTTCACCATGGACAGAATCAAAGTCCTTGGGTGTAGGTTGTTGTCCGTACTAACATCCATTTTGCTGCAAATAAAATCTGTCGCGTATCACGTATGTTGCAACCAGAACAGGGGTCGAGAATGTGCACAAATGATTAATTACGTCTACTTTCGCGTAATTTTTTATTTATTATAGTCTGAATTATTTACATTAACATTGATATTAATACATATCAATACGTATATGCCCATATTTTGCACAATCATATTTTTACTTAAAAAAGATGTTTAATAGTAACAGAGAGAATTTGGTTCTTTAATAAAGAAACATTCATTTTACGCAGTACTTAAAAAATAATTGTAATTAACATCGCATCATATGATGAAGAAGAAATGAATGTCTTTCCATGAATAAATATACTATCTTTTTATTTTTACATAATTCTTTATTATTTAAATGTCTTCAAATTATACTTTTGAAAAAATTAGCTTTTTTAATTTTTTTAAATCTTGACACAACTCTCTCTCTCTCTCTCTCTCACTCTTTCTCTCTTTCTCTTTTAACGTGATTGTCCTTTAATTGTTTAGGCCTTCAGTTAGAGAGAGAAAGCATCGCGGTGATAAACATGGAGCAAGCGGCGATGTTATCTCTATGGATACCCTCCTCTTCACTCCCCTCTCGACCCTTCACGTTTTCCGTGCTACGTTTAGGCCGTAAAATTCAGAAAGAGGATTTCGGACGATTTCTGCGCAGGGACGTAGAGAGACTAGAAAGCGCCCACTCTTTTTTTATTATGTTACAATGGCATATACATGCATACGCATGATTTACAAATGACAATACGCGCGATTAATATGGCACAATAAATAATAATAATAATAATAATAATAATGTAATAAAAATCAATGAAATATATGGATACTTGAGTATTATTTTTATTCTCTAACTTACAAACGTGAAGATTATTGATCTGATTTTAATACAACCTTTCAACAGTTTTTACGAAATATCACGTAAAGATTAATCAAAACTTTACAAAAAAAATTAATTAAGAATTATATAATAATATACGATATAAGGTATTAAAGTGTTAATCAGTAAAGTAACGGATTTTAATCAAATTCTTCTCGATATTAATCGATGGCAAGTGTGGAAATGATGGAAATGGGATGGCAATGGGATGGAAATATTGGAATGAATGCAATGATGTTAATGGAATGGCAATAATGGAAATGATGACAATGACAATATATATAGCCTGACGGCAATGACGGCAATGGTGGAAATGATGGCAATTATGACAATGTTCTCGATGTTAATGATGGCAATGGAATGGCAATATGGAAATAGAATGGCATAATGAAATGAATGCAATGATGGAAATGTTATCAAAAAAATGGCAATGATGGCAATAATAAAAATGATGGCAATGTCGGCAGTGGCGGCAATGGCGTAATAATAATGGCAATGATGAAAATGGGATGACAATGATGGCAACGATGGCAATAATGACAATGATGGAAAAGATGAAAAGTAGGCCATCCCATTGGATGGCAATGATGGAAAGAATGCAATTATGGAATGCAATTATCGATTCCTGAATGACATGAGCTTGCTGCTGTATTTGTACTGCAGCCATATAATATTTCCATTTCATCATAGAATGGACAACGTTTAGTTGCAGCTCCACTAACATTATTATCTCTTTAGCACTTTTTTTTTTTTTTTTTTTTTGTACGATGAGGGAAATGCTCATGGCACGACAGGTTGGCTAGACCTGATAGTGTTGGACTCGAGTCAGGACGGTGCTAACCCGGCCACGTAGTTTCAGCGACCAGGCTCGCCCTAACCCGCCCAACAACTAAAAACCTCACCGATCCACCTCGCCCCAGATCGAAGGAAGGCCCCGGCCAGCAATACGCTATTTCATCAGTAGCCTTCCCCCGGGGGTCAGAGCGTGAGCCCCCCGACGCGCCAGTTCGTCAGGTTGGGAGAGGACGTGCCAGGGCGGCGGCCGATCTCTTTAGCACTTAAAGTATGCAAGTTTTAAATTTTTTAATTTTAGCTTCATCTGCTCTGCAGTTTTATTGTAACCTCTTTGTTCCATTTCTGAAACAAGTAGCCGGAAAATTTCAACATGTTTATGTCTTTTTCCATCCATTATTGATAATATTTGTTTTTCCGTGCATAATTCTAAAAAAAAAAAACACGCGTCTCTTCTTCCCAATTTTGTCTTTTTTAACACATTATATTAATTATCGCAGATTTATTCTCACAAGACGAAGACATTATTAACTATTAACTGAAGAAAACTTGAGAAAACCTAAATCGCCTATTACATAATACGGAAATGTTTACACCGTTACAAGTGTGCTGAAAATGCGTACTATTTTGATACGATACGTATGTTTGATTTGTATCGTACCAGACTATACGTCATCGTTAACACCATCGAATTAAATTAATTTAGTACGTATATTGTACTTAGTACGCGTATCAAACAACCGGTGTAAACTAAGCCGTTGCCATCAATGCCATCATTGCCACGATTGCCGTCATTATCACAATTGCCATCATTGCTATTATTGTCACAAATGCCACCATTTCTGCTACTGCTATCATTGCCATCTTTTTGATAACGTTACCAAGCATTTATTCCATAATGTGCCATTCCATTTCCATATTGCCATTTCATTGCCATCATTAAAATTATCGAGAACATTGCCCAAAGATTGTAAGGCTATAGGCTGACTAATGGCACTGATGTCAATCATGTGCATTGTTGAAATGTTGAAATGAATGCAATAGTGGTAATGATGGCAATAATGGGAATGCTGTGAATGAGAGACTATCTCACATATTACAAGCAGAACAGGGAGTCACCACTACATCAAAATAATATCAAAATGATTATTATAAGTCACTTTTCGATCAATTAAGATTTGATGTCATTTTCACTTACTGTTCTGCTTGGGATTAATCTTTAGCGGACAAATGGTGATAAAATCAACCAGAGATCTTTAGTCGATTTTTTGACAAAAACTTGACGAAAAATGATGAATTTTTCAAAATTAAAAAAAACTTGGAAAAAATTAACTTCTGACATTTCGTATACGACAGGCGAAAGGGTTATTAAAACGCGGAATGGTCCATAAAATTTCGGTAACAATTTTGCCGTAAAGCTTTGAGCCGCGGACGATAGGACGTGGTATCTCTTCAAAACGATCTCCCACTACAAAAACTGTACCACGCCGACGCTGATTATAATACGTAACTTGTTTTTGGTAGGCTTGCTCGAGATTTTCTGGTACCCATTCAACGCTCGTAAGTCTTGCATACGTCGTGACCGATATTTTGCCACTATAATGACATGAATAATCTTTAGCGGAAAAACGGTGAAAGATAGTCCAACTTTGGTCAATTTTTTGACAAGAATAGATGTCAGAAGTGAATCTTTTTCAAGTTCTTTATAATTTTTCAGAAATTCAAGGGAATTCTGAATCACTAACGCCACAATTGCCATCATTCCCACTATTGTTATCATTTCTATCATTGCCATTTCCATAGCCGTCATAGTAGTGACAATACGATTGCCCGATCATCATCGCCATCATCGCCACCATCGCCATCATTGCCAACATCGCCATAATCGCCATCATCGTCATAATCATCGCCATCATCGCCAAAATCGCCATCATCGCCATCATCGACATCATAGCCATCATCGCCATCATCGAAATCATCGCCATCATCGCCATTATTGCCATCATCGCCAATATCGCTATCATCGCCATCATCGCCATAATCGCCATCATCGCCATCATCGCCATTATTGCCATCATCGCCACCATCATCGCCATCCTCATCGCTATCATTGCCGTTAACGCCAAAAGACTTATATCAGTCAAAGTTCGAAATTTTTGAGTAAAATTTTTTTTGTGAATTTCTCCAATATCTCTGCGTTCTGATAGCCACCCGAAGAGTTCTAACTTTTATCATGATGGATCGAATTGCTAAAGTGAAAAACGAAAAACTAATATCAGTCAAATTTCGAAATTTTTGAGTAAAATTTTTTTTGCCAATTTCTCCAATATTTCTTCGTACTGATAGCTCCCAGAAGAGTTCTAACTTTCATCATGATGGATCGAATCGCTAAAGTAAAAAACGAAAGACATATATCAATCAAAGTTCGAAATCTTTGAGTAAAATCTTTTTGTGAATTTCTCTTTTCGAAAATCGAAAGACTTATATCAGTCAAAGTTCGAAATTTTTGAGTAAAATTTTTTTTGCCAATTTCTCCAATATTTCTGTGTTCCGATAGCCCACAGAAGAGTTCTAACTGTTATCATGATGGATCGAATCGCTAAAGTGAAAAACGAAAGACTTATATCAGTCAAAGTTCGAAATTTTTGAGTAATATTTTTTTTGCGATTTTCTCCCATATCTTTATGTTCTGAGAGCCCCCAGAAGAGTTCTAACCTTTATAATGATGGATCGAATCGCTAAAGTAAAAAACGAAAGACTTATATCAGTCGAAGTTCGAAATTTTTGAGTAAAATTTTTTTTGCCAATTTCTCCAATATTTCTGGGTTCTGATAGCCCTCAGAAGAGTTCTAACTTTTATCATGATGGATCGAATCGCTAAAGTAAAAAACGAAAGACATATATCAGTCAAAGTTCGAAATTTTTGAGTAAAATTTTTTTTGCCAATTTCTCCAATATTTCTGTGTTCCGATAGCCCACAGAAGAGTTCTAACTGTTATCATGATGGATCGAATCGCTAAAGTGAAAAACGAAAGAGTTATATCAGTCAAAGTTCGAAATTTTTGAGTAAAACTTTTTTTGCGAATTTCTCCAATATCTCTGTGTTGTGATAGCCCCAAAAAGAGTTCTAACTTTTATCATGATGGATCGAATCGCTAAAGTGAAAAACGAAAGACTTATATCAATCAAAGTTCATAATTTTTGAGTAAAATTTTTTTGCGAATTTCTCCAATATCTCTGTGTTATGATAGCCCCCAGAAGAGTTCTAACTATTATCATGATGGATCGAATCGCTAAAGTGAAAATCGAAAGACTTATATCAGTCAAAGTTCGAAATTTTTGAGTAAAATTTTATTCCGAATTTCTCCTATATCTCTGTGTTCTGATAGCCCCCGGAGGAATTCTAACTTTTATCGTGATGGATCATTGAGTTAAAGTGAAAATCGAAAGACTTATATCAGTCAAAGTTCGAAATTTTTGAGTAAAATTTTTTGCGAATTGCTCCAATATCTCTGTGTTCTGATAGCCACCAGAGGAATTCTAACTTTTATCAAGATGGATCGAATCGCTAAAGTGAAAAACGAAAAACTTATATCAGTCAAATTTCGAAATTTTTGAGTAATATTTTTTTTGCAAATTTCTCCAATATTTCTGTGTTCTGATAGCCCCCAAAAGAGTTCTAACTTTTATCATAATGGACCGAATCGCTAAAGTGAAAATCGAAAGACTTATATCAGTCAAAGTTCGAAATTTTGAAAAAAATTTTTTTTGTGAATTTCTCTTTTCGAAAATCGAAAGGCTTATATCAGTCAAAGTTCAAAATTTTTGAGTAAAATTTTTTTGCCAGTTTCTCCAATATTTCTGTGTTCTGATAGCCCCCAGAAGATTTCTAACTTTTATCATGATGGATCGATTCGTTAAAGTGAAAAACGAAGGAGTTATATCAGTCAAAGTTCGAAATTTTTGAGTAAAACTTTTTTTGCGAATTTCTCCAATATCTCTGTGTTCTGATAGCCCCCAGAAGAGTTCTAACTTTTATCATGATGGATCGAATCGCTAAAGTGAAAAACGAAAGACTTATATCAGTCAAAGTTCGAAATTTTTGAGTAATATTTTTTTTGTGATTTTCTCCAATATCTTTGTGTTCTGAGGCCCCCAGAAGAGTTCTAACTTTTATAATGACGGATGGAATCGCTAAAGTAAAAAACGAAAGAGTTATATCAGTCAAAGTTCGAAATTTTTGAGTAAAATTTTTTTTGCGAATTTCTACAATATCTATGTGTTCTGGTAGCCCCCAGAAGAGTTCTAACTTTTATCATGATGGATCGAATCGCTAAAGTGAAAAACGAAAAACTTATATCAGTCAAATTTCGAAATTTTTCAGTAAAACTTTTTTTGCCAATTTCTCCAATATTTCTGGGTTCTTATAGTCCCCACAAGAGTTCTAACTTTTATCATGATGGATCGAATCGCTAAAATAAAAACCGAAAGACATATATCAGTCAAAGTGCGAAATTTTTGAATAAAATTTTTTTTGCAAATTTCTCCAATATTTTTGTGTTCTGATAGCCCCCAGAAGAGTTCTAACTTTTATCATAATGGATCGAATCGCTAAAGTGAAAATCGAAAGACTTATATCAGTCAAAGTTCGAAATTTTTGAGTAAAATTTTTTTTGGAAATTTCTCCAATATTTTTGTGTTCTGATAGCCCCCAAAAGATTTCTGACTTTTATCATGATAGATCGAATTGCTAAAGTGAAAAACGAAACAGTTATATCAGTCAAAGTTCGAAATTTTTTAGTAAAATTATTTTTGCGAATTTCTCCAATATCTTTGTGTTCTGAGAGCCCCCAGAAGAGTTCTAACTTTTATAATGATGGATCGAATCGCTAAAGTAAAAAACGATAGTTTTATATCAGTCAAAGTTCGAAATTTTTAAGTAATATTTTTTTTGCGAATTTCTCCAAAATTTCTGTGTTCTGAAAGCCCCCCAAAGATTTCTAACTTTTATCATAATGGATCGAATCGCTAAAGTGAAAAACGGAAGAGATATATCAGTCAAAGTTCGTAATATTTGAGTAAAATTTTTTTTGCGAATTTCTCCAATATCTCTGTGTTGTGATAGCCCCCAGAAGAGTTCTAACTTTTATCATGATGGATCGAATCGCTAAAGTGAAAAACGAAAGACTTATATCAGTCAAAGTTGATAATTTTTGAGTAAAATTTTTTTGCGAATTTCTCCAATATCTCTGAGTTCTGATAGCCCACAGAAGAGTTCTAACTGTTATCATGATGGATCGAATCGCTAAAGTGAAAATCGAAAGACTTATATCAGTCAAATTTCGAAATTTTTGAGTAAAATTTTTTTTGCCAATTTCTCTAATATTTCTGTGTTCCGATAGCCCACAGAAGATTTCTAACTTTTATCGTGATGGATCGAATCGCTAAAGTGAAAATCGAAAGACTTATATCAGTCAAAGTTCATAATTTTTGAGTAAAATTTTTTTGCGAATTTCTCCAATATCTTTGAGTTCTGATAGCCTCCAGAAGAGTTCTAACTTTTATCATGATGGATCGAATCGCTAAAGTGAAAAACGAAAGACTTATTTCAGTCAAAGTTCGAAATTTTTGAGTAAAACTTTTTTTGCGAATTTCTCTAATATCTCTGTGTTGTGATAGCCCCCAGAAGAGTTCTATCTTTTATCATGATGGATCGAATCGCTAAAATGAAAAACAAAAGACTTATATCAGTCAAAGTTCGAAATTTTGAGTAAAATTTTTTTGTGAAATTCTCTTTTCGAAAATCGAAAACCTTATATCAGTCAAAGTATGAAATTTTTTAGTAAAATTTTTTTTTTTTGCCAATTTCTCCAATATTTTTGTGTTCTGATAGCCCCCAGAAGAGTTTTTACTTTTATCATGATGGATCAAATCTCTAAAGTGAAAAACGAAAGACATATATCACCCCCCGACGGAATTCACGGCCGAAGCCCTGGCATGGTCATATGCCAGGGCTAAGGCCGTCCGCCTGCAGGGCGGACTGGTTACCCCCAGGGTCGCCGCGCTATTGCGAGAAAGGGCTCGCCGTCGGGCCATGAGGTCTTGGCGGGAGAGTCTCGCCAATGACCCGCCGGCGGCGGGATCTTGGGTCTTGGAGGCCGTCCTGCCCCACTTGGACGAATGGGTGGGCCGCCCTTGGGGCGGCTTGTCCTACCGGACGACACAAGTGCTTACCGGGCATGGCTGCTTCGGTGAGTATCTGTGCAGAATAAAGAAGGAGTCGACGACGCAGTGCCACCATTGCGACGCCGAAAGGGACTCCGCGCAGCACACGCTGGAACACTGTCCAGCGTGGGAGGAGCTGCGCGGAGTCCTAAGAAGAGAAATCGGTTACGATCTCTCCCTGCGGACCATCATTAGCCAGTGGCCCGTCAGCCAAAAGGCGGCGGGGGTGCGGGCGATCAGCTGCCGTCGCCCGCTCCCTTCCCACAATTAGGGAGGAGGAGGAGAGCGACGGCGCTAACACAGAGAGGGGGCGACCCTCCTCCCCAGCGGCTGCCGGCCACGCCTTCATGACGCGCAGTCGCGTGAGGTGAGTGGCCCATCGCTATAACGGTGAACACGGCGAGGCAGACCCGACCTGACGGTCCGGGGGGGACGATTCTGCGATGTTAAGCGGAGCCGTACCCCCCACCCCTGCCGCGCCGGAGATGGGGCGAGGGAAGTTTCTACCTCTCCGCCCCCAGGGTAGTTAGCATGACCGCGCCGCCGTCAGCGCGGCGCGAAGAGGCCCGGGGCTGCGGCGGGGGCCGGATATCCCGGGCTTTACAACCAAACCATCAGGGTAAGAGGCGGGGGGGGTGGTGTCCCCCTCCCCCGACCTAGGGCAAATCAGGCCCACAAGCCCTGCCGGGTGTGCCCACGTTAGGGTACACCCGGCGTGTCGAATCGGCTTAGCCTGGGACCGGTGGGCTCCGGAAGCATGCTGCACGCGTTCCCGGAGCCCCCCAGTCACGGACCAGGGCAGGACACCCGGAGAGGTTGTATGTCCCCGCCGACACGTCGTCGGCGGGGAAGAGCCCCACATAACCACCATGCCTCCCCCGGGGCCTGGGGTATGCGGTAACGCATTTCCTCTCCGTTACAAAAAAAAAAAAAAAAAGACTTATATCAGTCAAAGTTCGAAATTTTTAAGTAATATTTTTTTTGCGAATTTCTCCAATATCTCTGTGTTCTGATAGCCCCGAGACGAGTTCTAATTTTTATCATAATGGATCAAATCGTTAAAGTGAAAAACGAAAGATATATATCAGTCAAAGTACGAAATTTATGAGTACAATTTTTTTTGCGAATTTCTTAAATATCTCTGCGTTTTGATAGCCCCCAGAAGAGTTCTAACTTTTATCATAATGGATCGAATCGCTAAAGTGAAAGACGAAAAAGTTATATCAGTCAAAGTTCGAAATATTTGAGTAAAATTGATTTTTTTCCGATTTTTTCCAATATCTCTGTGTTCTGATAGCCCACAGAAGAGTTATAACCTTTATCATGATGTATCGAATCGCTGAAGTGAAAAAGGAAAGACTTATATCAGTCAAATTTCGAAATTTTTGAGTAAAATTTTTTTTGCGAATATCTCCAATATCTCTGTGTTCTGATAGCCCCGAGAAGAGTTCTAACTTTTATCATAATGGATCAAATTGTTAAAGTGAAAAACGAAAGGGTTATATCAGTCAAAGTACGAAATTTATGAGTAAAACTTTTTTTGCGAATTTCTCAAATATCTCTGCGTTTTGATAGCCCCCAGAAGAGTTCTAACTTTTATCATAATGGATCGAATCGCTAAAGTGAAAGACGATAGAGTTATATCTGTCAAAGTTCGAAATTTTTGAGTAAAATTGGTTTATTTCCGAATTTCTCTAATATCTCTGTGTTCTGATAGCCCACAGAAGAGTTATAACTTTTATCATGATATATCGAATCGCTGAAGTGAAAGACGAAAGAGTTATATCAGTCAAAGTTCGAAATTTTTGAGTGAAATTTTTTTTGCGAATTTCTCCAATATCTCTGCGTTTTGATAGCCCCCAGAAGAGTTCTAACTTTTATCATAATGAATCGAATCGCTGAAGTGAAAGACGAAAGAGTTATATCAGTCAAAGTTCGAAATTTTTGAGTAAAATTGGTTTTTTTCCTTTTTTTTCCAATATCTCTGTGTTCTGATAGCCCACAGATGAGTTATAACTTTTATCATGATGTATCGAATCGTTGAAGTGAAAAAGGAAAGACTTATATCAGTCAAAGTTCGAAATTTTTGAATAAAATTTTTTTTGCGAATTTCTCCAATATCTCTGTGTTCTGATAGCCCCGAGACGAGTTCTAAATTTTATCATAATGGATCAAATCGTTAAAGTGAAAAACGAAAGAGTTTTTCAGTCAAAGTACGAAATTTATGAGTAAAATTTTTTTTGCGAATTTCTTAAATATCTCTGCGTTTTGATAGCCCACAGAAGAGTTCTAACTTTTATCATAATGGATCGAATCGCTAAAGTGAAAGACGAAAAAGTTATATCAGTCAAAGTTCGAAATATTTGAGTAAAATTGATTTTTTTCCGATTTTTTACAATATCTCTGTGTTCTGATAGCCCACAGAAGAGTTATAACTTTTATCATGACGTATCGAATCGCTGAAGTGAAAAAGGAAAGACTTATATCAGTCAAATTTCGAAATTTTTAAGTAAAATTTTTTTGCGAATTTCTCCAATATCTCTGTGTTCTGATAGCCCCGAGACGAGTTCTAACTTTTATCATAATGGATCAAATCGTTAAAGTGAAAAACGAAAGAGTTATATCAGTCAAAGTACGAAATTTTTGAGTAAAATTTATTTTACAAATTTCTCAAATATCTCTGCGTTTTGATAGCCCCCAGAAGAGTTCTAACTTTTATAATAATGGATCGAATCGCTAAAGTGAAAGACGATAGAGTTATATCTGTCAAAGTTCGAAATTTTTGAGTAAAATTGGTTTTATTCCGAATTTCTCTAATATCTCTGTGTTCTGATAAACCACAGAAGAGTTGTAACTTTTATCACGATGTATCGAATTGTTGAAGTGAAAAAGGGAAGACTTATATCAGTCAAATTTCGAAATTTTTGAGTAAAATTTTTTTGGCGAATTTCTTTAATATCTCTGTGTTCTCATAGCCCCGTGAAGAGTTCTAACTTTTATCATTATAGATCAAATCGTTAAAGTGAAACACGAAAGAGTTATATCAAAGTACGAAATTTTTGAGTAAAACTATTTTGCGAATTTTTCAAATATCTCTGTGTTTTTATAGCTCCCAGAAGAGTTCTAACTTTTATTATAATCGATCGAATCGCTAAAGTGAAAAACGAAAGAGTAATAACAATCAAAGTACGGAATTTTTGAGTAAAACTTTTTTGCGAATTTCTCAAATATCTCTGTGTTTTTATAGCCCCCAGAAGAGTTCTAACTTTTATCATAATAGATCGAATCGCTAAAGTGCAAGACGAATGAGTTATATGAGTCAAAGTTTGAAATTTTTGTGTAAAATTGGTTTTTTTCCGAATTTCTCCAATATCTCTGTGTTCTGATAGCCCACAGAAGAGTTGGAACTTTTATCACGATGTATCGAATTGTTGAAGTGAAAAAGGGAAGACTTATATCAGTCAATATCCGAAATTTTTGAGTAAAATTTTTTTTGCGAATTTCTTTAATATCTCTGTGTTCTCATAGTCCCGAGAGGAGTTCTAACTTTTATCATTATGGATCAAATCGTTAAAGTGAAACACGAAAGATTTATATCAAAGTACGAAATTTTTGAGTAAAACTTTTTTGTGGATTTCTCAAATAACTCTGTGTTTTTATAGCCCCCAGAAGAGTTCTAACTTTTATCATAATAGATCGAATCGCTAAAGTGCAAGACGAAAGAATTATATCAGTCAAAGTTCGAAAGTTTGAGTAAAATTGGTTTTTTTCCCAATTTCTCCAATATCTCTGTGTTCTGATAGCCCACAGAAGAGTTGTAACTTTTATCACGATGTATCGAATTGTTGAAGTGAAAAAGGGAAGACTTATATCAGTCAAATTTCGAAATTTTTGAGTAAAATTTTTTTTGCGAATTAATTTAGTATCTCTGTGTTCTCATAGCCCCGAGTAGAGTTCTAACCTTTATCATTATCGATCAAATCGTTAAAGTGAAAAACCAAAGAGATATATCGATTAAAGTACTAAATTTTTGAGTAAAACTTTTCTGCGAATTTCTCAAATATCTCTGTCTTTTTATAGCCCCCAGAAGAGTTCTAACTTTTATCATAATAGATCCAATCGCTAAAGTGCAAGACGAAAGGGTTATATCAGTCAAAGTTTGAAATTTTTGAGTAAAATTGTTTTTTTCCGAATTTCTCCAATATCTCTGTGTTCTGATTGCCCACAGAAGAGATGTAACTTTTATCACGATGTATCGAATTTTTGAAGTGAAAAAGGGAAGACTTATATCAGTCAAATTTCGAAATTTTTGAGTGAAATTTTTTTTGCGAATTTCTTTAATATCTCTGTGTTCCCATAGCCCCGAGAAGAGTTCTAACTTTTATCACTATGGATCAAATTGTTAAAGTGAAAAACCAAAGAGTTATATCAATCAAAGTACTAAATTTTTGAGTAAAACTTTTTTGAGAATTTCTCAAATATCTCTGTGTTTTTATAGCCCCGAGAAGAGTTCTAACTTTTATCATTATAGATCAAATCGTTAAAGTGAAACACGAAAGAGTTATATCAGTCATTGTTCGAAATTTTTGAGTGAAATTGGTTTTTTTCCGAATTACTCCAATATCTCTGTGTTCTGATAGCCCACAGAAGAGTTGTAACTTTTATCACGATGTATCGAATTGTTGAAGTGAAAAAAGGAATACTTATATCAGTCAAATTTCGAAATTTTTTAGTAAAATTTTTTTTGCGAATTTCTTTAATATCTCTGTGTTCTCATAGCCCCGAGAAGAGTTCTAACTTTCATCATTATGGATCAAATTGTTAAAGTGAAAAACCAAAGAGTTATATCAATCAAAGTACTAAAGCTTTGAGTAAAACTTTTTTGTGGATTTCTCAAATAACTCTGTGTTTTTATAGCCCCCAGAAGAGTTCTAACTTTTATCATAATAGATCGAATCGCTAAAGTGCAAGACGAAAGAGTTATATCAGTTAAAGTTCGAAATTTTTGTGTCAAATTGGTTTTTTTCCGAATTTCTCCAATATCTCTGTGTTCTGATAGCCCACAGAAGAGTTGGAACTTTTATCACGATGTATCGAATTGTTGAAGTGAAAAAGGGAAGACTTATATCAGTCAAATTTCGAAATTTTTGAGTAAAATTTATTTTGCGAATTTCTTTAATATCTCTGTGTTCTCATAGCCCCGAGAAGAGTTCTAACTTTTATCATTATGGATCAAATTGTTAAAGTGAAAAACCAAAGTGTTATATCAATCAAAGTACTAAATATTTGAGTAAAACTTTTTTGAGAATTTCTCAAATATCTCTGTGTTTTTGTAGCCCCCAGAAGAGTTCTAACTTTTATCATAATAGATCGAATCGCTAAAGTGCAAGACGAAAGGGTTAGATCTCTCAAAGTTTGAAATTTTTGAGTTAAATTGGTTTTTTTCCGAATTTCTCCAATATCTCTGTGTTCTGATTGCCCACAGAAGAGTTGTAACTTTTATCACGATGTATCGAATTTTTGAAGTGAAGAAGGGAAGACTTATATCAGTCAAATTTCGAAATTTTTCAGTGAAATTTTTTTTGCGAATTTCTTTAATATCTCTGTGTTCTCATAGCCCCGAGAAGAGTTCTAACTTTTATCATTATGGATCAAATCGCTAAATTGAGAAACGAAAGAGTTATATCAATCAAAGTACGAAATATTTAGGTAAAACTGTTTTGCGAATTTCTCAAATATCTCTGTGTTTTTATAGCCCCCAGAAGAGTTCAAACTTTTATCACAATCGATCGAATTGCTAAAGTGAAAAACGAAAGTGTTATAACAATCAAAGTACGAAATTTTTGAGTAAAACTTTTTTGCGAATTTCTCAAATATCTCTGTGTTCTCATAGCCCCGTGAAGAGTTCTAACTTTTATCATTATAGATCAAATCGTTAAAGTGAAACACGAAAGAGTTATATCAAAGTACGAAATTTTTGAGTAAAACTATTTTGCGAATTTCTCAAATATCTCTGTGTTTTTATAGCCCCCAGAAGAGTTCTAACTTTTATTATAATCGATCGAATCGCTAAAGTGAAAAACGAAAGAGTTATAACAATCAAAGTACGATATTTTTGAGTAAAACTTTTTTGCGAATTTCTCAAATATCTCTGTGTTTTTATAGCCCCCAGAAGAGTTCTAACTTTTATCATAATAGATCGAATCGCTAAAGTGCAAGACGAATGAGTTATATGAGTCAAAGTTTGAAATTTTTGTGTAAAATTGGTTTTTTTCCGAATTTCTCCAATATCTCTGTGTTCTGATAGCCCACAGAAGAGTTGGAAATTTTATCACGATGTATCGAATTGTTGAAGTGAAAAAGGGAAGACTTATATCAGTCAATGTCCGAAATTTTTGAGTAAAATTTTTTTTGCGAATTTCTTTAATATCTCTGTGTTCTCATAGCCCCGAGAAGAGTTCTAACTTTTATCACTATGGATCAAATTGTTAAAGTGAAAAACCAAAGAGTTATATCAATCAAAGTACTAAATATTTGAGTAAAACTTTTTTGAGAATTTCTCAAATATCTCTGTGTTTTTGTAGCCCCCAGAAGAGTTCTAACTTTTATCATAATAGATCGAATCGCTAAAGTGCAAGACGAAAGAGTTATATCAGTCATAGTTCGAAATTTTTGAGTGAAATTGGTTTTTTTCCGAATTACTCCAATATCTCTGTGTTCTGATAGCCCACAGAAGAGTTGTAACTTTTATCACGATGTATCGAATTGTTGAAGTGAAAAAGGGATTACTTATATCAGTCAAATTTCGAAATTTTTTAGTAAAATTTTTTTTGCGAATTTCTTTAATATCTCTGTGTTCTCATAGCCCCGAGAAGAGTTCTAACTTTTAACATTATGGATCAAATTGTTAAAGTGAAAAACCAAAGAGTTATATCAATCAAAGTTCTAAAGCTTTGAGTAAAACTTTTCTGTGGATTTCTCAAATAACTCTGTGTTTTTATAGCCCCCAGAAGAGTTCTAACTTTTATCATAATAGATCGAATCGCTAAAGTGCAAGACGAAAGGGTTAGATCTGTCAAAGTTTGAAATTTTTGAGTAAAATTGGTTTTTTTCCGAATTTCTCCAATATCTCTGTGTTCTGATTGCCCACAGAAGAGTTGTAACTTTTATCACGATGTATCGAATTTTTGAAGTGAAAAAGGGAAGACTTATATCAGTCAAATTTCGAAATTTTTCAGTGAAATTTTTTTTCCGAATTTCTTTAATATCTCTGTGTTCTCATAGCCCCGAGAAGAGTTCTAACTTTTATCATTTTGGATTAAATCGCTAAAGTGAGAAACGAAAGAGTTATATCAATCAAAGTACGAAATATTTAGGTAAAACTGTTTTGCGAATTTCTCAAATATCTCTGTGTTTTTATAGCCCCCAGAAGAGTTCAAACTTTTATCACAATCGATCGAATCGCTAAAGTGAAAAACGAAAGAGTTATATGAGTCAAAGTTTGAAATTGTTGTGTAAAATTGGTTTTTTTCCGAATTTCTCCAATATCTCTGCGTTCTGATAGCCCACAGAAGAGTTGTAACTTTTATCACGATGTATCGAATTGTTGAAGTGAAAAAGGGAAGACTTATATCAGTCAAATTTCGAAATATTTGAGTAAAATTTTTTTTGCGAATTTCTTTATCATCTCTGTGTTCTCATAGCCCCGAGGAGAGTTCTAACTTTTATCATTATGGATCAAATCGTTAAAGTGAAAAACGAAAGAGTTATATCAATCAAAGTTTGAAATATTTGAGTAAAACTATTTTGCGAATTTCTCAAATATCTCTGTGTTTTTAAAGCCCCCAGAAGTGTTCTAACTTTTATCATAATAGATCGAATCGCTAAAGTGCAAGACGAATGAGTTATATGAGTCAAAGTTTGAAATTGTTGTGTAAAATTGGTTTTTTTCCGAATTTCTCCAATATCTCTGTGTTCTGATTGCCCACAGAAGAGTTGTAACTTTTATCACGATGTATCGAATTTTTGAAGTGAAAAAGGGAAGACTTATATCAGTCAAATTTCGAAATTTTTGAGTGAAATTTTTTTTGCGAATTTCTTTAATATCTCTGTGTTCTCATAGCACCGAGAAGAGTTCTAACTTTTATCATTATGGATCAAATCGCTAAAGTGAGAAATGAAAGAGTTATATCAATCAAAGTACGAAATATTTGAGTAAAACTATTTTGGAAATTTCTCAAATATCTCTGTGTTCTGATAACCCACAGAAGAGTTGTAACTTTTATCACGATGTATCGAATTGTTAAAGTGAAAAAGGGAAGACTTACATCAGTCAAATTTCGAAATTTTTGACTAAAATTTTTTTTCGAATTTCTTTAATATCTCTGTGTTCTCATAGCCCCGAGAAGAGATCTAACTTTTATCATTATAGATCAAATCGTTAAAGTGAAAAACCATAGAGTTATATCAATCAAAGTACTAAATTTCTAAGTACAACTTTTTTGCGAATTTCTCAAATATCTCTGTGTTTTTATAGCCCCCAGAAGAGTTCTAACTTTTATCATAATAGATCGAACCGCTAAAGTGCAAGACGAATGAGTTATATGAGTCAAAGTTTGAAATTTTTGTGTAAAATTGGTTTTTTTCCGAATTTCTCCAATATCTCTGTGTTCTGATAGCCCACAGAAGAGTTGGAACTTTTATCACGATGTATCGAATTGTTTAAGTGAAAAAGGGAAGACTTATATCAGTCAATGTCCGAAATTTTTGAGTAAAATTTTTTTTGCGAATTTCTTTAATATCTCTGTGTTCTCATAGTCCCGAGAAGAGTTCTAACTTTTATCATTATGGATCAAATCGTTAAAGTGAAACACGAAAGAGTTATATCAAAGTACGAAATTTTTGAGTAAAACTTTTTTGTGGATTTCTCAAATAACTCTGTGTTTTTATAGCCCCCAGAAGAATTCTAACTTTTATCATAATAGATCGAATCGCTAAAGTGCAAGACGAAAGAATTATATCAGTCAAAGTTCGAAAGTTTGAGTAAAATTGGTTTTTTTCCCAATTTCTCCAATATCTCTGTGTTCTGATAGCCCACAGAAGAGTTGTAACTTTTATCACGATGTATCGAATTGTTGAAGTGAAAAAGGGAAGACTTATATCAGTCAAATTTCGAAATTTTTGAGTAAAATTTTTTTTGCGAATTAATTTAGTATCTCTGTGTTCTCATAGCCCCGAGAAGAGTTCTAACTTTTATCATTATCGATCAAATCGTTAAAGTGAAAAACCAAAGAGTTATATCGATTAAAGTAATAAATTTTTGAGTAAAACTTTTCTGCGAATTTCTCAAATATCTCTGTCTTTTTATAGCCCCCAGAAGAGTTCTAACTTTTATCATAATAGATCTAATCGCTAAAGTGCAAGACGAAAGGGTTATATCAGTCAAAGTTTGAAATTTTTGAGTAAAATTGTTTTTTTCCGAATTTCTCCAATATCTCTGTGTTCTGATTGCCCACAGAAGAGATGTAACTTTTATCACGATGTATCGAATTTTTGAAGTGAAAAATGGAAGACTTATATCAGTCAAATTTCGAAATTTTTGAGTGAAATTTTTTTTGCGAATTTCTTTAATATCTCTGTGTTCTCATAGCCCCGAGAAGAGTTCTAACTTTTATCACTATGGATCAAATTGTTAAAGTGAAAAACCAAAGAGTTATATCAATCAAAGTACTAAATTTTTGAGTACAACTTTTTTGAGAATTTCTCAAATATCTCTGTGTTTTTGTAGCCCCCAGAAGAGTGCTAACTTTTATCATAATAGATCGAATCGCTAAAGTGCAAGACGAAAGAGTTATATCAGTCATAGTTCGAAATTTTTGAGTGAAATTGGTTTTTTTCCGAATTTCTCCAATATCTCTGTGTTCTGATTGCCCACAGAAGAGTTGTAACTTTTATCACGATGTATCGAATTTTTGAAGTGAAGAAGGGAAGACTTATATCAGTCAAATTTCGAAATTTTTCAGTGAAATTTTTTTTGCGAATTTCTTTAATATCTCTGTGTTCTCATAGCCCCGAGAAGAGTTCTAACTTTTATCATTATGGATCAAATCGCTAAATTGAGAAACGAAAGAGTTATATCAATCAAAGTACGAAATATTTAGGTAAAACTGTTTTGCGAATTTCTCAAATATCTCTGTGTTTTTATAGCCCCCAGAAGAGTTCAAACTTTTATCACAATCGATCGAATCGCTAAAGTGAAAAACGAAAGTTTTATAACAATCAAAGTACGAAATTTTTGAGTAAAACTTTTTTGCGAATTTCTCAAATATCTCTGTGTTCTCATAGCCCCGTGAAGAGTTCTAACTTTTATCATTATAGATCAAATCGTTAAAGTGAAACACGAAAGAGTTATATCAAAGTACGAAATTTTTGAGTAAAACTATTTTGCGAATTTCTCAAATATCTCTGTGTTTTTATAGCCCCCAGAAGAGTTCTAACTTTTATTATAATCGATCGAATCGCTAAAGTGAAAAACGAAAGAGTAATAACAATCAAAGTACGGAATTTTTGAGTAAAACTTTTTTGCGAATTTCTCAAATATCTCTGTGTTTTTATAGCCCCCAGAAGAGTTCTAACTTTTATCATAATAGATCGAATCGCTAAAGTGCAAGACGAATGAGTTATATGAGTCAAAGTTTGAAATTTTTGTGTAAAATTGGTTTTTTTCCGAATTTCTCCAATATCTCTGTGTTCTGATAGCCCACAGAAGAGTTGGAACTTTTATCACGATGTATCGAATTGTTGAAGTTAAAAAGGGAAGACTTATATCAGTCAATATCCGAAATTTTTGAGTAAAATTTTTTTTGCGAATTTCTTTAATATCTCTGTGTTCTCATAGTCCCGAGAAGAGTTCTAACTTTTATCATTATGGATCAAATTGTTAAAGTGATAAACCAAAGAGTTATATCAATCAAAGTACTAAATTTTTGAGTACAACTTTTTTGAGAATTTCTCAAATATCTCTGTGTTTTTGTAGCCCCCATAATAGTTCTAACTTTTATCATAATAGATCGAATCGCTAAAGTGCAAGACGAAAGTGTTAGATCAGTCAAAGTTTGAAATTTTTGAGTAAAATTGGTTTTTTTCCGAATTTCTCCAATATCTCTGTGTTCTGATAGCCCACAGAAGAGTTGTAACTTTTATCACGATGTATCGAATGTTGAAGTGAAAAAGGGAATACTTATATCAGTCAAATTACAAAATTTTTGAGTAAAATTTTTTTTGCGAATTTCTTTAATATCTCTGTGTTCTCATAGCCCCGAGAAGAGTTCTAACTTTTATCATTATGGATCAAATTGTTAAAGTGAAAAACCAAAGAGTTATATCAATCAAAGTACTAAATATTTGAGTAAAACTATTTTGCGAATTTCTCAAATATCTCTGTGTTCTGATAACCCACAGAAGAGTTGTAACTTTTATCACGATGTATCGAATTGTTGAAGTGAAAAAGGGAAGACTTACATCAGTCAAATTTCGAAATTTTTGACTAAAATTTTTTTTCGAATTTCTTTAATATCTCTGTGTTCTCATAGCCCCGAGAAGAGATCTAACTTTTATCATTATAGATCAAATCGTTAAAGTGAAACACGAAAGAGTTATATCAAAGTACGAAATTTTTGAGTAAAACTATTTTGCGAATTTCTCAAATATCTCTGTGTTTTTATAGCCCCCAGAAGAGTTCTAACTTTTATCATAATAGATCGAATCGCTAAAGTGAAAAACGAAAGAGTTATAATAATCAAAGTACGAAATTTTTGAGTAAAACTTTTTGCGAATTTCTCAAATATCTCTGTGTTTTTATAGCCCCCAGAAGAGTTCTAACTTTTATCATAATAGATCGAATCGCTAAAGTGCAAGACGAAAGAGTTATATCAGTCAAAGTTCGAAATTTTTGAGTGAAATTGGTTTTTTTCCGAATTACTCCAATATCTCTGTGTTCTGATAGCCCACAGAAGAGTTGTAACTTTTATCACGATATATCGAATTGTTGAAGTGAAAAAGGGAAGACTTATATCAGTCAAATTTCGAAATTTTTGAGTAAAATTTTTTTTACGAATTTCTTTAATATCTCTGTGTTCTCATAGCCCCGAGAAGAGTTCTAACTTTTATCATTATGTATCAAATTGTTAAAGTGAAAAACCATAGAGTTATATCAATCAAAGTACTAAATTTCTAAGTACAACTTTTTTGCGAATTTCTCAAATATCTCTGTGTTTTTATAGCCCCCAGAAGAGTTCTAACTTTTATCATAATAGATCGAATCGCTAAAGTGCAAGACGTATGAGTTATATGAGTCAAAGTTTGAAATTTTTGTGTAAAATTTGTTTTTTTCCGAATTTCTCCAATATCTCTGTGTTCTGATAACCCACAGAAGAGTTGTAACTTTTATCACGATGTATCGAATTGTTGAAGTGAAAAAGGGATTACTTATATCAGTCAAATTTCGAAATTTTTTAGTAAAATTTTTTTTGCGAATTTCTTTAATATCTCTGTGTTCTCATAGCCCCGAGAAGAGTTCTAACTTTTAACATTATGGATCAAATTGTTAAAGTGAAAAACCAAAGAGTTATATCAATCAAAGTACTAAAGCTTTGAGTAAAACTTTTCTGTGGATTTCTCAAATAACTCTGTGTTTTTATAGCCCCCAGAAGAGTTCTAACTTTTATCATAATAGATCGAATCGCTAAAGTGCAAGACGAAAGGGTTAGATCTGTCAAAGTTTGAAATTTTTGAGTAAAATTGGTTTTTCTCCGAATTTCTCCAATATTTCTGTGTTCTGATTGCCCACAGAAGAGTTGTAACTTTTATCACGATGTATCGAATTTTTGAAGTGAAAAAGGGAAGACTTATATCCGTCAAATTTCGAAATTTTTCAGTGAAATTTCTTTTCCCAATTTCTTTAATATCTCTGTGTTCTCATAGCCCCGAGAAGAGTTCTAACTTTTATCATTTTGGATTAAATCGCTAAAGTGAGAAACGAAAGAGTTATATCAATCAAAGTACGAAATATTTAGGTAAAACTGTTTTGCGAATTTCTCAATTATCTCTGTGTTTTTATAGCCCCCAGAAGAGTTCAAACTTTTATCACAATCGATCGAATCGCTAAAGTGAAAAACGAAAGAGTTATATCAATCAAAGTACGAAATTTTTGAGTAAAACTTTTTGCGAATTTCTCAAATATCTCTGTGTTTTTATAGCCCCCAGAATAGTTCTAACTTTTATCATAATAGATCGAATCGCTAAAGTGCAAGACGAATGAGTTATATGAGTCAAAGTTTGAAATTGTTGTGTAAAATTGGTTTTTTTCCGAATTTCTCCAATATCTCTGTGTTCTGATTGCCCACAGAAGAGTTGTAACTTTTATCACGATGTATCGAATTTTTGAAGTGAAAAAGGGAAGACTTATATCAGTCAAATTTCGAAATTTTTGAGTGAAATTTTTTTTGCGAATTTCTTTAATATCTCTGTGTTCTCATAGCACCGAGAAGAGTTCTAACTTTTATCATTATGGATCAAATCGCTAAAGTGAGAAATGAAAGAGTTATATCAATCAAAGTACGAAATATTTGAGTAAAACTATTTTGCGAATTTCTCAAATATCTCTGTGTTCTGATAACCCACAGAAGAGTTGGAACTTTTATCACGATGTATCGAATTGTTGAAGTGAAAAAGGGAAGACTTATATCAGTCAATATCCGAAATTTTTGAGTAAAATTTTTTTTGCGAATTTCTTTAATATATCTGTGTTCTCATAGTCCCGAGAAGAGTTCTAACTTTTATCATTATGGACCAAATCGTTAAAGTGAAACACGAAAGAGTTATATCAAAGTACGAAATTTTTGAGTAAAACTATTTTGCAAATTTCTCAAATATCTCTGTGTTTCTATACCCCCCAGAAGAGTTCTAACTTTTATCATAATAGATCGAATCGCTAAAGTGCAAAACGAAAGAATTATATCAGTCAAAGTTCGAAATTTTTGAGTAAAATTGGTTTTTTTCCGAATTTCTTCAATATCTCTGTGTTCTGATAGCCCACAGAAGAGTTGTAACTTTTATTACGATGTATCGAATTGTTGAAGTAAAATGGTAAGACTTATATCAGTCAAATTTCGAAATTTTTGCGTAAAATTTTTTTTGCGAATTTCTTTAATATCTCTGTGTTCTCATAGCCCCGAGAAGAGTTTTAACTTTTATCATTATGGATCAAATCGTTAAAATGAAAAACCAAAGAGTTATATCAATCAAAGTACTAAATTTTTGAGTAAAACTATTTTGCGAATTTCTCAAATATCTCTGTGTTTTTAAAGCCCCCAGAAGAGTTCTAACTTTTATCATAATAGATCGAATCGCTAAAGTGAAAAACGAAAGAGTTATATCAATCAAAGTACGAAATTTTTGAGTAAAACTTTTTTGCGAATGTCTCAAATATCTCTGTGTTTTTATAGCCCCCAGAAGAGTTCTAACTTTTATCATAATAGATCGAATCGCTAAAGTGCAAGACGAATGAGTTATATGAGTCAAAGTTTGAAATTGTTGTGTAAAATTGGTCTTTTTCCGAATTTCTCCAATATCTCTGTGTTCCGATAACCCACAGAAGAGTTGTAACTTTTATCACGATGTATCGAATTGTTGAAGTGAAAAAGGCTAAGACTTATATCAGTCAAATTTCGAAATTTTTGAGTAAAATTTTTTTTGCGAATTTCTTTAATATCTCTGTGTTCTCATAGCCCCGAGAAGAGTTCTAACTTTTATCATTATAGATCAAATCGTTAAACTGAAACACGAAAGAGTTATATCAAATTACGAAATTTTTGAGTAAAACTATTTTGCGAATTTCTCAAATATCTCTGTGTTTTAATAGCCCCCAGAAGAGTTCTAACTTTTATTATAATCGATCGAATCGCTAAAGTGAAAAACGAAAGAGTAATAACAATCAAAGTACGGAATTTTTGAGTAAAACTTTTTTGCGAATTTCTCAAATATTTCTGTGTTTTTATAGCCCCCAGAAGAGTTCTAACTTTTATCATAATAGATCGAATCGCTAAAGTGCAAGACGAATGAGTTATATCTGTCAAAGTTCGAAATTTTTGAGTGAAATTGGTTTTTTTCCGAATTACTCTAATATCTCTGTGTTCTGATAGCCCACAGAAGAGTTGTAACATTTATCACGATGTATCGAATTGTTGAAGTGAAAAAGGGAAGACTTATATCAGTCAAATTACGAAATTTTTGAGTAAAATTATTTTTGCGAATTTCTTTAATATCTCTGTGTTCTCATAGCCCCGAGAAGAGTTTTAACTTTTATCATTATGGATCAAATTGTTAAAGTGAAAAACCAAAGAGTTATATCAATCAGAGTACTAAAGTTTTGAGTAAAACTTTTTTGTGGATTTCTCAAATAACTCTGTGTTTTTATAGCCCCCAGAAGAGTTCTAACTTTTATCATAATAGATTGAATCGCTAAAGTGCAAGACGAAAGAGTTATATCAGTCAAAGTTCGAAATTTTTGAGTGAAATTGGTTTTTTTCCGAATTACTCCAATATCTCTGTGTTCTGATAGCGCACAGAAGAGTTGTAACTTTTATCACGATGTATCGAATTGTTGAAGTGAAAAAGGGAAGACTTATATCAATCAAATTTCGAAATTTTTTAGTAAAATTTTTTTTGCGAATTTCTTTAATATCTCTGTGTTCTCATAGCCCCGAGAAGAGTTCTAACTTTTATCATTATAGATCAAATCGTTAAAGTGAAACACGAAAGAGTTATAATAAACAAAGTACGAAATTTTTGAGTAAAACCTTTTGCGAATTTCTCAAATATCTCTGTGTTTTTATAGCCCCCAGAAGAGTTCTAACTTTTATCATAATAGATCGAATCGCTAAAGTGCAAGACGAAAGAGTTATATCAGTCAAAGTTCGAAATTTTTGAGTGAAATTGGTTTTTTTCCGAATTACTCCAATATCTCTGTGTTCTGATAGCCCACAGAAGAGTTGTAACTTTTATCACGATGTATCGAATTGTTGAAGTGAAAAAGGGAAGACTTATATCAGTCAAATTTCGAAATTTTTGAGTAAAATTTTTTTTGCGAATTTCTTTAATATCTCTGTGTTCTCATAGCCCCGAGAAGAGTTCTAACTTTTATCATTGTGGATCAAATTGTTAAAGTGAAAAACCATAGAGTTATATCAATCAAAGTACTAAATTTCTAAGTACAACTTTTTTGCGAATTTCTCAAATATCTCTGTGTTTTTATAGCCCCCAGAAGAGTTCTAACTTTTATCATAATAGATCGAATCGCTAAAGTGCAAGACGTATGAGTTATATGAGTCAAAGTTTGAAATTTTTGTGTAAAATTTGTTTTTTTCCGAATTTCTCCAATATCTCTGTGTTCTGATAACCCACAGAAGAGTTGTAACTTTTATCACGATGTATCGAATTGTTGAAGTGAAAAAGGGAAGACTTATATCAGTCAATATCCGAAATTTTTGAGTAAAATTTTTTTTGCGAATTTCTTTAATATCTCTGTGTTCTCATAGTCCCGAGAAGAGTTCTAACTTTTATCATTATGGATCAAATCGTTAAAGTGAAACACGAAAGAGTTATATCAAATTACGAAATTTTTGAGTAAAACTATTTTGCAAATTTCTCAATTATCTCTGTGTTTTTATAGCCCCCAGAAGAGTTCTAACTTTTATCATAATAGATCGAATCGCTAAAGTGCAAGACGAAAGAATTATATCAGTCAAAGTTCGAAATTTTTGAGTAAAATTGGTTTTTTTCCGAATTTCTCCAATATCTCTGTGTTCTCATAGCCCACAGAAGAGTTGTAACTTTTATCACGATGTATCGAATTGTTGAAATGAAAAAGGGAAGACTTATATCAGTCAAATTATGAAATTATTGAGTAAAATTTTTTTTGCGAATTTCTTTAATATCTCTGTGTTCTCATAGCCCCGAGAAGAGTTCTAACTTTTATCATTATGGATCAAATTGTTAAAGTGAAAAACCAAAGAGTTATATCAATGAAAGTACTAAATTTTTGAGTACAACTTTTTTGCGAATTTCTCAAATATCTCTGTGTTTTTGTAGCCCCCAGAATAGTTCTAACTTTTATCATAATAGATCGAATCGCTAAAGTGCAAGACGAAAGTGTTAGATTAGACAAAGTTTGAAATTTTTGAGTAAAATTGGTTTTTTTACGAATTTCTCCAATATCTCTGTGTTCTGATTGCCCACAGAAGAGTTGTAACTTTTATCACGATGTATCGAATTGTTGAAGTGAAAAAGGGAAGACTTATATCAGTCAAATTTCGAAATATTTGAGTAAAATTTTTTTTGCGAATTTCTTTATCATCTCTGTGTTCTCATAGCCCCGAGGAGAGTTCTAATTTTATCATTATGGATCAAATCGTTAAAGTGAAAAACGAAAGAGTTATATCAATCAAAGTTTGAAATTTTTGAGTAAAACTATTTTGCGAATTTCTCAAATATCTCTGTGTTTTTAAAGCCACCAGAAGAGTTCTAACTTTTATCATAATAGATCGAATCGCTAAAGTGCAAGACGAAAGGGTTAGATCTGTCAAAGTTTGAAATTTTTGAGTAAAATAGGTTTTTTTCCGAATTTTTCCAATATCTCTGTGTTCTGATTGCCCACAGAAGAGTTGTAACTTTTATCACGATGTATCGAATTGTTGAAGTGAAAAAGGGAAGACTTATATCAGTCAAATTTCGAAATATTTGAGTAAAATTTTTTTTGCGAATTTCTTTATCATCTCTGTGTTCTCATAGCCCCGAGGAGAGTTCTAATTTTATCATTATGGATCAAATCGTTAAAGTGAAAAACGAAAGAGTTATATCAATCAAAGTTTGAAATTTTTGAGTAAAACTATTTTGCGAATTTCTCAAATATCTCTGTGTTTTTAAAGCCCCCAGAAGAGTTCTAACTTTTATCATAATAGATCATAATAGATCGAATCGCTAAAGTGCAAGACGAAAGGGTTAGATCTGTCAAAGTTTGAAATTTTTGAGTAAAATTGGTTTGTTTCCGAATTTTTCCAATATCTCTGTGTTCTGATTGCCCACAGAAGAGTTGTAACTTTTATCACGATGTATCGAATTTTTGAAGTGAAAAAGGGAAGACTTATATCAGTCAAATTTCGTAATTTTTGAGTGAAATTTTTTTTGCGAATTTCTTTAATATCTCTGTGTTCTCATAGCCCCGTGAAGAGTTCTAACTTTTATCATTATGGATCAAATCGCTAAAGTGAGAAACGAAAGTGTTATATCAATCAAAGTACGAAATATTTGAGTAAAACTATTTTGCGAATTTCTCAAATATCTCTGTGTTTTTATAGCCCCCAGAAGAGTTCGAACTTTTATCATAATCGATCGAATCGCTAAAGTGAAAAACGAAAGGGTTATATAAATCAAAGTACGAAATTTTTGAGTAAAACTTTTTTGCGAATTTCTCAAATAACTCTGTGTTTTTATAGCCCCCAGAAGAGTTCTAACTTTTATCATAATAGATCGAATCGCTAAAGTGCAAGACGAATGAGTTATATGAGTCAAAGTTTGAAATTTTTGTGTAAAATTGGTTTTTTTCCGAATTTCTCCAATATCTCTGTATTCTGATAGCCCACAGAAGAGTTGGAACTTTTATCACGATGTATCGAATTGTTGAAATGAAAAAGGGAAGACTTATATCAGTCAATATCCGAAATTTTTGAGTAAAATTTTTTTTGCGAATTTCTTTAATATCTCTGTGTTCTCATAGCCCCGAGATGAGTTCTAACTTTTATCATTACGGATCAAATTGTTAAAGTGAAAAACCAAAGAGTTATATCAATGAAAGTACTAAATTTTTGAGTACAACTTTTTTGCGAATTTCTCAAATATCTCTGTGTTTTTGTAGCCCCCAGAATAGTTCTAACTTTTATCATAATAGATCGAATCGCTAAAGTGCAAGACGAAAGGGTTAGATCTGTCAAAGTTTGTAATTTTTGAGTAAAATTGGTTTTTTTGCGAATTTCTCCAATATCTCTGTGTTCTGATTGCCCACAGAAGAGTTGTAACTTTTATCACGATGTATCGAATTTTTGAAGTGAAAAAGGGAAGACTTATATCAGTCAAATTTCGAAATTTTTGAGTGAAATTTTTTTTGCGAATTTCTTTAATATCTCTGTGTTCTCATTGCCCCGAGAAGAGTTCTAACTTTTATCATTATGGATCAAATCGCTAAAGTGAGAAACGAAAGTGTTATATCAATCAAAGTACGAAATATTTGAGTAAAACTATTTTGCGAATTTCTCAAATATCTCTGTGTTTTTAAAGCCCCCAGAAGAGTTCAAACTTTTATCATAATCGATCGAATCGCTAAAGTGAAAAACGAAAGAGTTATATCAATCAAAGTACGAAATTTTTGAGTAAAACTTTTTTGCGAATTTCTCAAATATGTCTGTGTTTTTATAGCCGCCAGAAGAGTTCTAACTTTTATCATAATAGATCGAATCGCTAAAGTGCAAGACGAATGAGTTATATGAGTCAAAGTTTAAATATTTGCGTAAAATTGGTTTTTTTCCGAATTTCTCCAATATCTCTGTGTTCTGATAACCCACAGAAGAGTTGTAACTTTTATCACGATGTATCGAATTGTTGAAGTGAAAAAGGGAAGACTTATATCAGTCAAATTTCGAAATTTTTGAGTAAAATTTTTTTTGCGAATTTCTTTAATATCTCTGTGTTCTCATAGCCCCGAGAAGAGTTCTAACTTTTATCATTATAGATCAAATCGTTAAAATGAAACACGAAAGAGTTATATCAAAGTACGAAATTTTTGAATAAAACTATTTTGCGAATTTCTCAAATATCTCTGTGTTTTTATAGCCCCCAGAAGAGTTCTAACTTTTATTATAATCGATAGAATCGCTAAAGTGAAAAACTAAAGAGTTATAACAATCAAAGTACGGAATTTTTGAGTAAAACTTTTTTGCGAATTTCTCAAATATCTCTGTGTTTTTATAGCCCCCAGAAGAGTTCTAACTTTTATAATAATAGATCGAATCGCTAAAGTGCAAGACGAATGAGTTATATGAGTCAGAGTTTGAAATTTTTCTGTAAAATTGGTTTTTTTCCGAATTTCTCCAATATCTCTGTGTTCTGATAACCCACAGAAGAGTTGGAACTTTTATCACGATGTATCGAATTGTTGAAGTGAAAAAGGGAAGACTTATATCAGTCAATATCCGAAATTTTTGAGTAAAATTTTTTTTGCGAATTTCTTTAATATATCTGTGTTCTCATAGTCCCGAGAAGAGTTCTAACTTTTATCATTATGGACCAAATCGTTAAAGTGAAACACGAAAGAGTTATATCAAAGTACGAAATTTTTGAGTAAAACTATTTTGCAAATTTCTCAAATATCTCTGTGTTTCTATACCCCCCAGAAGAGTTCTAACTTTTATCATAATAGATCGAATCGCTAAAGTGCAAGACGAAAGAATTATATCCGTCAAAGTTCGAAATTTTTGAGTAAAATTGGTTTTTTTCCGAATTTCTTCAATATCTCTGTGTTCTGATAGCCCACAGAAGAGTTGTAACTTTTATTACGATGTATCGAATTGTTGAAGTAAAATGGTAAGACTTATATCAGTCAAATTTCGAAATTTTTGCGTAAAATTTTTTTTGCGAATTTCTTTAATATCTCTGTGTTCTCATAGCCCCGAGAAGAGTTTTAACTTTTATCATTATGGATCAAATCGTTAAAATGAAAAACCAAAGAGTTATATCAATCAAAGTACTAAATTTTTGAGTAAAACTATTTTGCGAATTTCTCAAATATCTCTGTGTTTTTAAAGCCCCCAGAAGAGTTCTAACTTTTATCATAATAGATCGAATCGCTAAAGTGAAAAACGAAAGAGTTATATCAATCAAAGTACGAAATTTTTGAGTAAAACTTTTTTGCGAATGTCTCAAATATCTCTGTGTTTTTATAGCCCCCAGAAGAGTTCTAACTTTTATCATAATAGATCGAATCGCTAAAGTGCAAGACGAATGAGTTATATGAGTCAAAGTTTGAAATTGTTGTGTAAAATTGGTCTTTTTCCGAATTTCTCCAATATCTCTGTGTTCCGATAACCCACAGATGAGTTGTAACTTTTATCACGATGTATCGAATTGTTGAAGTGAAAAAGGCTAAGACTTATATCAGTCAAATTTCGAAATTTTTGAGTAAAATTTTTTTTGCGAATTTCTTTAATATCTCTGTGTTCTCATAGCCCCGAGAAGAGTTCTAACTTTTATCATTATAGATCAAATCGTTAAACTGAAACACGAAAGAGTTATATCAAATTACGAAATTTTTGAGTAAAACTATTTTGCGAATTTCTCAAATATCTCTGTGTTTTAATAGCCCCCAGAAGAGTTCTAACTTTTATTATAATCGATCGAATCGCTAAAGTGAAAAACGAAAGAGTAATAACAATCAAAGTACGGAATTTTTGAGTAAAACTTTTTTGCGAATTTCTCAAATATTTCTGTGTTTTTATAGCCCCCAGAAGAGTTCTAACTTTTATCATAATAGATCGAATCGCTAAAGTGCAAGACGAATGAGTTATATCTGTCAAAGTTCGAAATTTTTGAGTGAAATTGGTTTTTTTCCGAATTACTCTAATATCTCTGTGTTCTGATAGCCCACAGAAGAGTTGTAACATTTATCACGATGTATCGAATTGTTGAAGTGAAAAAGGGAAGACTTATATCAGTCAAATTACGAAATTTTTGAGTAAAATTTTTTTTGCGAATTTCTTTAATATCTCTGTGTTCTCATAGCCCCGAGAAGAGTTCTAACTTTTATCATTATGGATCAAATTGTTAAAGTGAAAAACCAAAGAGTTATATCAATCATAGTACTAAAGTTTTGAGTAAAACTTTTTTGTGGATTTCTCAAATAACTCTGTGTTTTTATAGCCCCCAGAAGAGTTCTAACTTTTATCATAATAGATCGAATCGCTAAAGTGCATGACGAAAGAGTTATATCAGTCAAAGTTCGAAATTTTTGAGTGAAATTGGTTTTTTTCCGAATTACTCCAATATCTCTGTGTTCTGATAGCGCACAGAAGAGTTGTAACTTTTATCACGATGTATCGAATTGTTGAAGTGAAAAAGGGAAGACTTATATCAATCAAATTTCGAAATTTTTTAGTAAAATTTTTTTTGCGAATTTCTTTAATATCTCTGTGTTCTCATAGCCCCGAGAAGAGTTCTAACTTTTATCATTATGGATCAAATTGTTAAAGTGAAAAACCAAAGAGTTATATCAATCAAAGTACTAAACATTTGAGTACAACATTTTTGAGAATTTCTCAAATATCTCTGTGTTTTTGTAACCCCCATAATAGTTCTAACTTTTGTCATAATAGATCGAATCGCTAAAGTGCAAGACGAATGAGTTATATGAGTCAAAGTTTGAAATTTTTGTGTAAAATTGGTTTTTTTCCGAATTTCTCCAATATCTCTGTGTTCTGATAGCCCACAGAAGAGTTGGAACTTTTATCACGATGTATCGAATTGTTGAAGTGAAAAAGGGAAGACTTATATCAGTCAATATCCGAAATTTTTGAGTAAAATTTTTTTTGCGAATTTCTTTAATATCTCTGTGTTCTCATAGTCCCGAGAAGAGTTCTAACTTTTATCATTATGGATCAAATCGTTAAAGTGAAACACGAAAGAGTTATATCAAAGTACGAAATTTTTGAGTAAAACTATTTTGCAAATTTCTCAAATATCTCTGTGTTTTTATAGACCCCAGAAGAGTTCTAACTTTTATCATAATATATCGAATCGCTAAAGTGCAAGACGAAAGAATTATATCAGTCAAAGTTCGAAATTTTTTAGTAAAATTGGTTTTTTTCCGAATTACTCCAATATCTCTGTGTTCTTATTGCCCACAGAAGAGTTGTAACTTTTATCACGATGTATCGAATTTTTGAAGTGAAAGAGGGAAGACTTATATCAGACAAATTTCGAAATTTTTCAGTGAAATTTTTTTTGCGAATTTCTTTAATATCTCTGTGTTCTCATAGCCCCGAGAAGAGTTCTAACTTTTATCATTATGGATCAAATCGCTAAAGTGAGAAACGAAAGAGTTATATCAATCAAAGTACGAAATATTTAGGTAAAACTATTTTGCGAATTTCTCAAATATCTCTGTGTTTTTATAGCCCCCAGAAGAGTTCAAACTTTTATCATAATCGATCGAATCGCTAAAGTGAAAAACGAATGAGTTATATCAATCAAAGTACGAAATTTTTGAATAAAACTTTTTTGCGAATGTCTCAAATATCTCTGTGTTTTTATAGCCCCCAGAAGAGTTCTAACTTTTATCATAATAGATCGAATCGCTAAAGTGCAAGACGAATGAGTTATATGAGTCAAAGTTTGAAATTTTTGTGTAAAATTGGTTTTTTTCCGAACTTCTCCAATATCTCTGTGTTCTGATAACCCACAGAAGAGTTGTAACTTTTATCACGATGTATCGAATTGTTGAAGTGAAAAAGGCTAAGACTTATATCAGTCAAATTTCGAAATTTTTGAGTAAAACTTTTTTTGCGAATTTCTTTAATATCTCTGTGTTCTCATAGCCCCGAGAAGAGTTCTAACTTTTATCATTATAGATCAAATCGTTAAAGTGAAACACGAAAGAGTTATATCAAAGTACGAAATTTTTGAGTAAAACTATTTTGCGAATTTCTCAAATATCTCTGTGTTTTTATAGCCCCCAGAAGAGTTCTAACTTTTATTATAATCGATCGAATCGCTAAAGTGAAAAAGAAAGAGTTATAACAATCAAAGTACGGAATTTTTGAGTAAAACTTTTTTGCGAATTTCTCAAATATCTCTGTGTTTTTATAGCCCCCAGAAGAGTTCTAACTTTTATCATAATAGATCGAATCGCTAAAGTGCAAGACGAAAGAGTTATATCAGTCAAAGTTCGAAATTTTTGAGTGAAATTGGTTTTTTTCCGAATTACTCCAATATCTCTGTGTTCTGATAGCCCACAGAAGAGTTGTAACTTTTATCACGATGTATCGAATTGTTGAAGTGAAAAAGGGAAGACTTATATCAGTCAAATTACGAAATTTTTGAGTAAAATTTTTTTTGCGAATTTCTTTAATATCTCTGTGTTCTCATAGCCCCGAGAAGAGTTCTAACTTTTATCATTATGGATCAAATTGTTAAAGTGAAAAACCAAAGAGTTATATCAATCATAGTACTAAAGTTTTGAGTAAAACTTTTTTGTGGATTTCTCAAATAACTCTGTGTTTTTACAGTCCCCAGAAGAGTTCTAACTTTTATCAAGATAGATCGAATCGCTAAAGTGCAAGACGAAAGAGTTAGATCTGTCAAAGTTTGAAATTTTTGAGTAAAATTGGTTTTTTTCCGAATTTCTCCAATATCTCTGTGTTCTGATTGCCCACAGAAGAGTTGTAACTTTTATCACGATGTATCGAATTTTTGAAGTGAAAAAGGGAAGACTTATATCAGTCAAATTTCGAAATTTTTGAGTGAAATTTTTTTTGCGAATTTCTCTAATATCTCTGTGTTCTCATAGCACCGAGAAGAGTTCTAACTTTTATCATTATGGATCAAATCGCTAAAGTGAGAAACGAAAGAGTTATATCAATCAAAGTACGAAATATTTGAGTAAAACTATTTTGCGAATTTCTCAAATATCTCTGTGTTCTGATAACCCACAGAAGAGTTGTAACTTTTATCACGATGTATCGAATTGTTGAAGTGAAAAAGGGAAGACTTATATCAGTCAAGATTCGAAATTTTTGAGTAAAATTTTTTTTGCGAATTTCTTTAATATCTCTGTGTTCTCATAGCCCCGAGAAGAGTTCTAACTTTTATCATTATAGATCAATTCGTTAAAGTGAAACACGAAAGAGTTATATCGAAGTACGAAATATTTGAGTAAAACTATTTTGCGAATTTCTCAAATATCTCTGTGTTTTTATAGCCCCCAGAAGAGTTCTAACTTTTATCATAATATATCGAATCGCTAAAGTGCAAGACGAAAGAATTATATCAGTCAAAGTTCGAAATTTTTTAGTAAAATTGGTTTTTTTCCGAATTACTCCAATATCTCTGTGTTCTTATTGCCCACAGAAGAGTTGTAACTTTTATCACGATGAATCGAATTTTTGAAGTGAAAGAGGGAAGACTTATATCAGTCAAATTTCGAAATTTTTCAGTGAAATTTTTTTTGCGAATTTCTTTAATATCTCTGTGTTCTCATAGCCCCGAGAAGAGTTCTAACTTTTATCATTATGGATCAAATCGCTAAAGTGAGAAACGAAAGAGTTATATCAATCAAAGTACGAAATATTTAGGTAAAACTATTTTGCGAATTTCTCAAATATCTCTGTGTTTTTATAGCCCCCAGAAGAGTTCAAACTTTTATCATAATCGATCGAATCGCTAAAGTGAAAAACGAAAGAGTTATATCAATCAAAGTACGAAATTTTTGAATAAAACTTTTTTGCGAATGTCTCAAATATCTCTGTGTTTTTATAGCCCCCAGAAGAGTTCTAACTTTTATCATAATAGATCGAATCGCTAAAGTGCAAGACGAATGAGTTATATGAGTCAAAGTTTGAAATTGTTGTGTAAAATTGGTTTTTTTCCGAATTTCTCCAATATCTCTGTGTTCTGATAACCCACAGAAGAGTTGTAACTTTTATCACGAAGTATCGAATTGTTGAAGTGAAAAAGGGTAAGACTTATATCAGTCAAATTTCGAAATTTTTGAGTAAAATTTTTTTTTCTAATTTCTTTAATATCTCTGTGTTCTCATAGCCCCGAGAAGAGTTCTAACTTTTATCATTATAGATCAAATCGTTAAAGTGAAACACGAAAGAGTTATATCAAAGTACGAAATTTTTGAGTAAAACTATTTTGCGAATTTCTCAAATATCTCTGTGTTTTTATAGCCCCCAGAAGAGTTCTAACTTTTATTATAATCGATAGAATCGCTAAAGTGAAAAACTAAAGAGTAATAAAAATCAGAGTACGGAAGTTTTGAGTAAAACTTTTTTGCGAATTTCTCAAATATTTCTGTGTTTTTATAGCCCCCAGAAGAGTTCTAACTTTTATCATAATAGATCGAATCGCTAAAGTGCAAGACGAATGAGTTATATGAGTCAAAGTTTGAAATTTTTGTGTAAAATTGGTTTTTTTCCGAATTTCTCCAATATCTCTGTGTTCTGATTGCCCACAGAAGAGTTGTAACTTTTATCACGATGTATCGAATTTTTGAAGTGAAAAAGGGAAGACTTATATAAGTCAAATTTCGAAATTTTTGAGTGAAATTTTTTTTGCGAATTTCTCTAATATCTGTGTTCTCATAGCACCGAGAAGAGTTCTAACTTTTATCATTATGGATCAAATCGCTAAAGTGAGAAACGAAAGAGTTATATCAATCAAAGTACGAAATATTTGAGTAAAACTATTTTGCGAATTTCTCAAATATCTCTGTGTTCTGATAACCCACAGAAGAGTTGTAACTTTTATCACGATGTATCGAATTGTTGAAGTGAAAAAGGGAAGACTTATATCAGTCGAAATTCGAAATTTTTGAGTAAAATTTTTTTTGCGAATTTCTTTAATGTCTCTGTGTTCTCATAGCCCCGAGAAGAGTTCTAACTTTTATCATTATAGATCAAATCGTTAAAGTGAAACACGAAAGAGTTATATCGAAGTACGAAATTTTTGAGTAAAACTATTTTGCGAATTTCTCAAATATCTCTGTGTTTTTAAAGCCCCCAGAAGAGTTCTAACTTTTATCATAATAGATCGAATCGCTAAAGTGCAAGACGAAAGGGTTAGATCTGTCAAAGTTTGAAATTTTTGAGTAAAATTGGTTTTTTTCCGAATTTCTCCAATATCTCTGTGTTCTGATTGCCCACAGAAGAGTTGTAACTTTTATCACGATGTATCGAATTTTTGAAGTGAAAAAGGGAAGACTTATATCAGTCAAATTTCGAAATTTTTGAGTGAAATTTTTTTTGCGAATTTCTTTAATATCTCTGTGTTCTCATAGCCCCGAGAAGAGTTCTAACTTTTATCATTATGGATCAAATCGCTAAAGTGAGAAACGAAAGTGTTATATCAATCAAAGTACGAAATATTTGAGTAAAACTATTTTGCGAATTTCTCAAATATCTCTGTGTTTTTAAAGCCCCCAGAAGAGTTCAAACTTTTATCATAATCGATCGAATCGCTAAAGTGAAAAACGAAAGTGTTATATCAATCAAAGTACGAAATTTTTGAGTAAAACTTTTTTGCGAATTTCTCAAATATCTCTGTGTTTTTATAGCCCCCAGAAGAGTTCTAACTTTTATCATAATAGATCGAATCGCTAAAGTGCAAGACGAATGAGTTATATGAGTCAAAGTTTGAAATTTTTGTGTAAAATTGGTTTTTTTCCGAACTTCTCCAATATCTCTGTGTTCTGATAACCCACAGAAGAGTTGTAACTTTTATCACGATGTATCGAATTGTTGAAGTGAAAAAGGGAAGACTTATATCAGTCAATATCCGAAATTTTTGAGTAAAATTTTTTTTGCGAATTTCTTTAATATCTCTGTGTTCTCATAGTCCCGAGAGGAGTTCTAACTTTTATCATTATGGATCAAATCGTTAAAGTGAAACGCGAAAGATTTATATCAAAGTACGAAATTTTTGAGTAAAACTGTTTTGCAAATTTCTCAAATATCTCTGTGTTTTTATAGCCCCCAGAAGAGTCCTAACTTTTATCATAATAGATCGAATCGCTAAAGTGCAAGACGAAAGAATTATATCAGTCAAAGTTCGAAATTTTTGAGTAAAATTGGTTTTTTTCCGAATTTCTTCAATATCTCTGTGTTCTGATAGCCCACAGAAGAGTTGTAACTTTTATTACGGTGTATCGAATTGTTGAAGTGAAAAAGGTAAGACTTATATCAGTCAAATTTCGAAATTTTTGTGTAAAATTTTTTTTGCGAATTTCTTTAATATCTCTGTGTTCTCATAGCCCCGAGAAGAGTTCTAACTTTTATCATTATGGATCAAATCGTTAAAATGAAAAACCAAAGATTTATATCAATCAAAGTACTAAATTTTTGAGTAAAATTTTTTGCGAATTTCTCAAATATCTCTGTGTTTTTATAGCCCCCAGAAGAGTTCTAACTTTTATCATAATCGATCGAATCGCTAAAGTGAAAAACGAAAGAGTAATAACAATCAAAGTACGGTTTTTTGAGTAAAACTTTTTTGCGAATTTCTCAAATATCTCTGTGTTTTTATAGCCCCCAGAAGAGTTCTAACTTTTATCATAATAGATCGAATCGCTAAAGTGCAAGACGAAAGAGTTATATCAGTCAAAGTTCGAAATTTTTGAGTAAAATTGGTTTTTTTCCGAATAACTCCAATATCTCTGTGTTCTGATAGCCCACAGAAGAGTTGTAACATTTATCACGATGTATCGAATTGTTGAAGTGAAAAAGGGAAGACTTATATCAGTCAAATTTCGAAATTTTTGAGTAAAATTTTTTTTGCGAATTTCTTTAATATCTCTGTGTTCTCATAGCCCCGAGAAGAGTTCTAACTTTTATCATTATGGATCAAATTGTTAAAGTGAAAAACCAAAGAGTTATATCAATCAAAGTACTAAACTTTTGAGTACAACTTTTTTGAGAATTTCTCAAATATCTCTGTGTTTTTGTAGCCCCCAGAATAGTTCTAACTTTTATCATAATAGATCGAATCGCTAAAGTGCAAGACGAATGAGTTATATGAGTCAAAGTTTGAAATTTTTGTGTAAAATTGGTTTTTTTCCGAATTTCTCCAATATCTCTGTGTTCTGATAGCCCACAGAAGAGTTGGAACTTTTATCACGATGTATCGAATTGTTGAAGTGAAAAAGGGAAGACTTATATCAGTCAATATCCGAAATTTTTGAGTAAAATTTTTTTTGCGAATTTCTTTAATATCTCTGTGTTCTCATAGTCCCGAGAAGAGTTCTAACTTTTATCATTATGGATCAAATCGTTAAAGTGAAACACGAAAGAGTTATATCAAAGTACGAAATTTTTGAGTAAAACTATTTTGCAAATTTCTCAAATATCTCTGTGTTTTTATAGACCCCAGAAGAGTTCTAACTTTTATCATAATATATCGAATCGCTAAAGTGCAAGACGAAAGAATTATATCAGTCAAAGTTCGAAATTTTTTAGTAAAATTGGTTTTTTTCCGAATTTCTCCAATATCTCTGTGTTCTGATAGCCCACAGAAGAGTTGTACCTTTTATCACGATGTATCGAATTGTTGAAGTGAAAAAGGGAAGACTTATATCAGTCAAATTTCGAAATTTTTGATTAAAATTTTTTTTGCGAATTTCTTTATCATCTCTGTGTTCTCATAGCCCCGAGGAGAGTTCTAACTTTTATCATTATGGATCAAATCGTTAAAGTGAAAAACGAAAGAGTTATTTCAATCAAAGTTTGAAATTTTTGAGTAAACCTATTTTGCGAATTTCTCAAATATCTCTGTGTTTTTAAAGCCCCCAGAAGAGTTCTAACTTTTATCATAATAGATCGAATCGCTAAAGTGCAAGACGAAAGATTTAGATCTGTCAAAGTTTGAAATTTTTGAGTAAAATTGGTTTTTTTCCGAATTTCTCCAATATCTCTGTGTTCTGATTGCCCACAGAAGAGTTGTAACTTTTATCACGATGTATCGAATTTTTGAAGTGAAAAAGGGAAGACTTATATCAGTCAAATTTCGAAATTTTTGAGTGAAATTTTTTTTGCGAATTTCTTTAATATCTCTGTGTTCTCATAGCCCCGAGATGAGTTCTAACTTTTATCATTATAGATCAAATCGTTAAAGTGAAACACGAAAGAGTTATATCAAAGTACGAAATTTTTGAGTAAAACTTTTTTGCGAATTTCTCAAATTTCTCTGTGTTTTTATAGCCCCCAGAAGAGTTCTAACTTTTATCATAATAGATCGAATAGCTAAACTGCAAGACGAAAGAGTTATATCAGTCAAAGTTCGAAATTTTTGAGTAAAATTGGTTTTTTTCCGAATTTCTCCAATATCTCTGTGTTCTGATAGCCCACAGAAGAGTTGTAACATTTATCACGATGTATCGAATTGTTGAAGTGAAAAAGGGAAGACTTATATCAGTCAAATTACGAAATTTTTGAGTAAAATTTTTTTTGCGAATTTCTTTAATATCTCTGTGTTCTCATAGCCCCGAGAAGAGTTCTAACTTTTATCATTATGGATCAAATTGTTAAAGTGAAAAACCAAAGAGTTATATCAATCATAGTACTAAAGTTTTGAGTAAAACTTTTTTGTGGATTTCTCAAGTAGCTCTGTGTTTTTATAGCCCCCATAAGAGTTCTAACTTTTATCATAATAGATCGAATCGCTAAAGTGCAAGACGAAAGAGTTATATCAGTCATAGTTCGAAATTTTTGAGTGAAATTGGTTTTTTTCCGAATTACTCCAATATCTCTGTGTTCTGATAGCGCACAGAAGAGTTGTAACTTTTATCACGATGTATCGAATTGTTGAAGTGAAAAAGGGAAGACTTATATCAATCAAATTTCGAAATTTTTTAGTAAAATTTTTTTTGCGAATTTCTTTAATAACTCTGTGTTCTCATAGTCCCGAGAAGAGTTCTAACTTTTATCATTATGGATCAAATCGCTAAAGTGAAACACGAAAGAGTTATATCAAAGTACGAAATTTTTGAGTAAAACTATTTTGCAAATTTCTCAAATATCTCTGTGTTTTTATAGCCCCCAGAAGAGTTCTAACTTTTACCATAATATATCGAATCGCTAAAGTGCAAGACGAAAGAATTATATCAGTCAAAGTTCGAAATTTTTTAGTAAAATTGGTTTTTTTCCGAATTTCTCCAATATCTCTGTGTTCTGATAGCCCACAGAAGAGTTGTACCTTTTATCACGATGTATCGAATTGTTGAAGTGAAAAAGGGAAGACTTATATCAGTCAAATTTCGAAATTTTTGATTAAAATTTTTTTTGCGATTTTCTTTATCATCTCTGTGTTCTCATAGCCCCGAGGAGAGTTCTAACTTTTATCATTATGGATCAAATCGTTAAAGTGAAAAACGAAAGAGTTATTTCAATCAAAGTTTGAAATTTTTGAGTAAATCTATTTTGCGAATTTCTCAAATATCTCTGTGTTTTTAAAGCCCCCAGAAGAGTTCTAACTTTTATCATAATAGATCGAATCGCTAAAGTGCAAGACGAAAGAGTTAGATCTGTCAAAGTTTGAAATTTTTGAGTAAAATTGGTTTTTTTCCGAATTTCTCCAATATCTCTGTGTTCTGATTGCCCACAGAAGAGTTGTAACTTTTATCACGATGTATCGAATTTTTGAAGTGAAAAAGGGAAGACTTATATCTGTCAAATTTCGAAATTTTTGAGTGAAATTTTTTTTGCGAATTTCTTTAATATCTCTGTGTTCTCATAGCACCGAGAAGAGTTCTAACTTTTATCATTATGGATCAAATCGCTAAAGTGAGAAACGAAAGAGTTATATCAATCAAAGTACGAAATATTTGAGTAAAACTATTTTGGAAATTTCTCAAATATCTCTGTGTTCTGATAACCCACAGAAGAGTTGTAACTTTTATCACGATGTATCGAATTGTTGAAGTGAAAAAGGGAAGACTTATATCAATCAAATTTCGAAATTTTTGAGTAAAATTTTTTTTGCGAATTTCTTTAATATCTCTGTGTTCTCATAGCCCCGAGATGAGTTCTAACTTTTATCATTATAGATCAAATCGTTAAAGTGAAACACGAAAGAGTTATATCAAAGTACGAAATTTTTGAGTAAAACTATTTTGCGAATTTCTCAAATATCTCTGTGTTTTTATAGCCCCCAGAAGAGTTCTAACTTTTATCATAATAGATCGAATCGCTAAAGTGCAAGACGAAAGTGTTATATCAGTCAAAGTTCGAAATTTTTGAGTAAAATTGGTTTTTTTCCGAATTTCTCCAATATCTCTGTGTTCTGATAGCCCACAGAAGAGTTGTAACATTTATCACGATGTATCGAATTGTTGAAGTGAAAAAGGGAATACTTATATCAGTCAAATTTCGAAATTTTTTAGTAAAATCTTTTTTGCGAATTTCTTTAATATCTCTGTGTTCTCATAGCCCCGAGAAGAGTTCTAACTTTTATCATTATGGATCAAATTGTTAAAGTGAAAAACCAAAGAGTTATATCAATCAAAGTACTAAAGCTTTGAATAAAACTTTTTTGTGGATTTCTCAAATAACTCTGTGTTTTTATAGCCCCCAGAAGAGTTCTAACTTTTATCATAATAGATCGAATCGCTAAAGTGCAAGACGAAAGAGTTATATCAGTTAAAGTTCGAAATTTTTGAGTGAAATTGGTTTTTTTCCGAATTACTCCAATATCTCTGTGTTCTTATTGCCCACAGAAGAGTTGTAACTTTTATCACGATGTATCGAATTTTTGAAGTGAAAAAGGGAAGACTTATATCAGTCAAATTTCGAAATTTTTCAGTGAAATTTTTTTTGCGAATTTCTTTAATATCTCTGTGTTCTCATAGCCCCGAGAAGAGTTCTAACTTTTATCATTATGTATCAAATCGTTAAAGTGAAACACGAAAGAGTTATATCAATCAAAGTACGAAATATTTAGGTAAAACTATTTTGCGAATTTCTCAAATATCTCTGTGTTTTTATAGCCCCCAGAAGAGTTCAAACTTTTATCATAATCGATCGAATCGCTAAAGTGAAAAACGAAAGAGTTATATCAATCAAAGTACGAAATTTTTGAGTAAAACTTTTTTGCGAATGTCTCAAATATCTCTGTGTTTTTATAGCCCCCAGAAGAGTTCTAACTTTTATCATAATAGATCGAATCGCTAAAGTGCAAGACGAATGAGTTATATGAGTCAAAGTTTGAAATTGTTGTGTAAAATTGGTTTTTTTCCGAATTTCTCCAATATCTCTGTGTTCTGATAACCCACAGATGAGTTGTAACTTTTATCACGATGTATCGAATTGTTGAAGTGAAAAAGGCTAAGACTTATATCAGTCAAATTTCGAAATTTTTGAGTAAAATTTTTTTTGCGAATTTCTTTAATATCTCTGTGTTCTCATAGCCCCGAGAAGAGTTCTAACTTTTATCATTATAGATCAAATCGTTAAAGTGAAACACGAAAGAGTTATATCAAAGTACGAAAGTTTTGAGTAAAACTATTTTGCGAATTTCTCAAATATCTCTGTGTTTTTATAGCCCCCAGAAGAGTTCTAACTTTTATTATAATCGATCGAATCGCTAAAGTGAAAAACGAAAGAGTAATAACAATCAAAGTACGGAATTTTTGAGTAAAACTTTTTTGCGAATTTCTCAAATATCTCTGTGTTTTTATAGCCCCCAGAAGAGTTCTAACTTTTATCATAATAGATCGAATCGCTAAAGTGCAAGACGAATGAGTTATATGAGTCAAAGTTTGAAATTTTTGTGTAAAATTGGTTTTTTTCCGAATTTCTCCAATATCTCTGTGTTCTGATAGCCCACAGAAGAGTTGGAACTTTTATCACGATGTATCGAATTGTTGAAGTGAAAAAGGGAAGACTTATATCAGTCAAATTTCGAAATTTTTGATTAAAATTTTTTTTGCGAATTTCTTTATCATCTCTGTGTTCTCATAGCCCCGAGGAGAGTTCTAACTTTTATCATTATGGATCAAATCGTTAAAGTGAAAAATGAAAGAGTTATTTCAATCAAAGTTTGAAATTTTTGAGTAAACCTATTTTGCGAATTTCTCAAATATCTCTGTGTTTTTAAAGCCCCCAGAAGAGTTCTAACTTTTATCATAATAGATCGAATCGCTAAAGTGCAAGACGAAAGAGTTAGATCTGTCAAAGTTTGAAATTTTTGAGTAAAATTGGTTTTTTCCGAATTTCTCCAATATCTCTGTGTTCTGATTGCCCACAGAAGAGTTGTAACATTTATCACGATGTATCGAATTTTTGAAGTGAAAAAGGGAAGACTTATATCAGTCAAATTTCGAAATTTTTGAGTGAAATTTTTTTGCGAATTTCTTTAATATCTCTGTGTTCTCATAGCACCGAGAAGAGTTCTAACTTTTATCATTATGGATCAAATCGCTACAGTGAGAAACAAAAGAGTTATATCAATCAAAGTACGAAATATTTGAGTAAAACTATTTTGCGAATTTCTCAAATATCTCTGTGTTCTGATAACCCACAGAAGAGTTGTAACTTTTATCACGATGTATCGAATTGTTGAAGTGAAAAAGGGAAGACTTATATCAGTCAAATTTCGAAATATTTGAGTAAAATTTTTTTGCGAATTTCTTTAATATCTCTGTGTTCTCATAGCCCCGAGAAGAGTTCTAACTTTTATCATTATAGATCAATTCGTTAAAGTGAAACACGAAAGAGTTATATCAAAGTACGAAATTTTTGAGTAAAACTATTTTGCGAATTTCTCAAATATCTCTGTGTTTTTATAGCCCCCAGAAGAGTTCTAACTTTTATCATAATAGATCGAATAGCTAAAGTGCAAGACGAAAGAGTTATATCAGTCAAAGTTCGAAATTTTTGAGTAAAATTGGTTTTTTTCCGAATTTCTCCAATATCTCTGTGTTCTGATAGCCCACAGAAGAGTTGTAACATTTATCACGATGTATCGAATTGTTGAAGTGAAAAAGGGAAGACTTATATCAGTCAAATTACGAAATATTGAGTAAAATTTTTTTTGCGTATTTCTTTAATATCTCTGTGTTCTCATAGCCCCGAGAAGAGTTCTAACTTTTATCATTATGGATCAAATTGTTAAATTGAAAAACCAAAGAGTTATATCAATCAAAGTACTAAAGTTTTGAGTAAAACTTTTTTGTGGATTTCTCAAATAACTCTGTGTTTTTATAGCCCCCAGAAGAGTTCTAACTTTTATCATAATAGATCGAATCGCTAAAGTGCAAGACGAAAGAGTTATATCAATCAAAGTTCGAAATTTTTGAGTGAAATTGGTTTTTTTCCGAATTACTCCAATATCTCTGTGTTCTGATAGCCCGCAGAAGAGTTGTAACTTTTATCACGATGTATCGAATTGTTGAAGTGAAAAAGGGAAGACTTATATCAGTCAAATTTCGAAATTTTTGAGTGAAATTTTTTTTGCGATATTCTTTAATATCTCTGTTTTCTCATAGCCCCGAGAAGAGTTCTATCTTTTATCATTATGGATCTAATCGCTAAAGTGAGAAACGAAGGAGTTATATCAATCAAAGTACGAAATATTTGAGTAAATCTATTTTGCGAATTTCTCAAATATCTCTGTGTTTTTAAAGCCCCCAGAAGAGTTCTAACTTTTATCATAATAGATCGAATCGCTAAAGTGCAAGACGAAAGAGTTAGATCTGTCAAAGTTTGAAATTTTTGAGTTAAATTGGTTTTTTTCCGAATTTCTCCAATATCTCTGTGTTCTGATTGCCCACAGAAGAGTTGTAACTTTTATCACGATGTATCGAATTTTTGAAGTGAAAAAGGGAAGACTTATATCAGTCAAATTTCGAAATTTTTGAGTGAAACTTTTTTGCGAATTTCTCTAATATCTCTGTGTTCTCATTGCACCGAGAAGAGTTCTAACTTTTATCATTATGGATCAAATCGCTAAAGTGAGAAACGAAAGAGTTATATCAATCAAAGTACGAAATATTTGAGTAAAATCTATTTTGCGAATTTCTCAAATATCTCTGTGTTCTGATAGCCCACAGAAGAGTTGTAACTTTTATCACGATGTATCGAATTGTTGAAGTGAAAAAGGGAAGACTTATATCAGTCAAAATTCGAAATTTTTGAGTAAAATTTTTTTGCGAATTTCTTTAATATCTCTGTGTTCTCATAGCCCCGAGAAGAGTTCTAACTTTTATCATTATAGATCAAATCGTTAAAGTGAAACACGAAAGAGTTATATCGAAGTACGAAATTTTTGAGTAAAACTATTTTGCAAATTTCTCAAATATCTCTGTGTTTTTATAGCCCCCAGAAGAGTTCTAACTTTTATCATAATAGATCGAATCGCTAAAGTGCAAGACGAAAGGGTTAGATCTGTCAAAGTTTGAAATTTTTGAGTAAAATTGGTTTTTTTCCGAATTTCTCCAATATCTCTGTGTTCTGATTGCCCACAGAAGAGTTGTAACTTTTATCACGATGTATCGAATTTTTGAAGTGAAAAAGGGAAGACTTATATCAGTCAAATTTCGAAATTTTTGAGTGAAATTTTTTTTGCGAATTTCTTTAATGTCTCTGTGTTCTCATAGCCCCGTGAAGAGTTCTAACTTTTATCATTATAGATCAAATCGTTAAAGATAAACACGAAAGAGTTATATCAAAGTACGAAACTTTTGAGTAAAACTATTTTGCGAATTTCTCAAATAACTCTGTGTTTTTATAGCCCCCAGAAGAGTTCTACCTTTTATCATAATAGATCGAATCGTTAAAGTGCAAGACGAAAGAGTTATATCAGTCAAAGTTCGAAATTTTTGAGTGAAATTGTTTTTTTT